>NC_041368.1:9809543-10004543 GCF_900634415.1 Cottoperca gobio | reverse complement strand
CATGACAAATCTCCTGAACCTGATGAAAACGGAAACCAGGGGCTTGATGGACATAGCTGCCATGGATGGGGGGGAAAGTAGACACCACACATTGTTACCATGGAACACGGAGCGAACAGCCGTGCCACAGTTTAATTAATGACAGTCAGTGCTTCGGCAGTGGGCCATGATGACATCATCAATAGCAGTATCACAGATGTAGCTGGAGGCAATATGGCTTACTGTCTGAGTGATTATCCAAATATTCCAGTTTCTCACTGATGTGAAGGCAAGTCGTGTGGACAAAGGTACAGGATGTAAAATGCCCAACACTAAACATTTATTGTGTAGTGAGGCCTGCTTAAAAACACTAAATGTCATCTCATCATCCAATAGCATGACCTACATAAAAGAGCAGAACTAATCTCCATGTAGGCGGATGGTGAATAATGCAGTCAAATGTGGGAGATATTTATGAATCTTAGATGGCTCACACTTGTTGGTCGATGGCAGAGCAACAATTTAGTTCACTCTGGCATTGTTAACTTTCTCATCATTGTTTTGTGTATATATAGTGTGTACAAGCTACCATATGAGTGAGTAGATGATACAGACTTTTAAAACAGCCTTCATAAGTTGACTTTGTTATATTACATACCAAGTGACCTTTATAGAGTTATTCAAAGACATAATTTTAGAGTTACCGCATATTTATTAGGTGAGATATTTATGTAACAAGACTAAGAGTCTACAGCCATGCGTATGAGGCTGCACTTTGGCATACCAGTGCTTTGAGCTAAATGCTAACATCGGCATGCTAACATGCTCACAATCATAGACTGTGTAAAAGAAGTGGACGTAGCCACCGTGACCACCACTGGTTTGTGGACTACACCGTTTTGAAGCTTTGAGTTTGGCATTATGGGGCCTTATTGTTGTTTCCAGTGGAAACCATCTTAGCTAACTGCTTATTAGCGCTAAACACAAAGTACAGCTGAGGCTGATGGGAATTCTTTTGATCATGATGTAAGTATTGGACAAATTCCATTTTTGAGCTTATGATGGCGCTAGATGAAAAGTCACATTTAACTGTGTATTGATAACTAAATGTATATTACAATTTACAATTAAATTACAATTTATCCTTAAAGAAAAAATGTCACCAGTGGAACTTTAAAATGACACTTTTGTCCAAAGCGACGTGCAAAAAGTGCAAACAATCATGGAGATACAACTCTGAACAGCAAGAATCTTGTAAGTACAATAGCTTCAAATAGGTACAATCGTATAAGTGAACACTGTCTTCAAATAAGCCAGTTTGAAGTGCAACATAAGTGCAACACACAGAAACAATAGAATACAAATTCAACTATTAGCTATAAATAAGCCAAACCAATACAAGTGCAACATACAAAGTAAATACTAAATACAAACAGTTATTTAGTTTTCTTCATTCGCCGAGGTGCAGTCGAAACAGGTGAGTTTTCAGTCTGCGACGGAAGGTGTGAAGACTGTCTGCTGTCCTCACATCAATGGGGAGGTCGTTCCACCATTTTGGAGCCAGGATAGCAAACAGGCGGGTTTTGTACAGTATAACAGTGAATAGTATAGTTGTTGTAAACATTTCACTTAAGGTTTACTCTATTGGACCAAAGGAAATTATTGCGGACACCTCCTTATGGAGTCCATGGTAGGAAGTCTTAGTACTGTAAAATGTTCATGTGAGAACGAAGAACATGGAAGAACATTAATTTCCTGTAAAGCAAGTCGACATGTTGGTAAATACAAGTGTGCAGGTTATTGACATCATGTTGCATGATTTCTGGGTGTTGAAGGTCAGACCTTTTAAACAGTTACCTCTCATCACCCAATGAAGTAAATCCACATCTATATTTAAAGCTCTTGCAAACTTCAATACTTAAATGTCAGCTTTTGGTTTTAAAGATATGACAGCAATATTAACCGAGTCAGATCTCTCTATCTAACTTCTTACTTCATTCGTTCTTACATTTGATGTTCAAAGCTGTCTTCAAATGATGGTACAATTTGTACAAGAGTCTACTTGCTTCTTGAGTTTGAGAATATTTAAGTTTCTTTCTTATTTGTTATTCATTAGATGAAACTCTACACACTCTAAAATCAGCATTTTGTGTCAGGATAGAGTCAAAGGAAACATTTATGAGAGTTACTTATTTTGTTCTTCATGTTCCCACTGTTCTGCTCATGTAAGAATACTTTGCTATGTCACTGAACAATGAATTTTGAGTGCTGAATTGCTCTGGTTATTGCTGTGTTTAGAAATGGGGTTATTGTTATCAAAACGCAAGGGAATGTACTGTAGTGTTGGAATAATCTTCTTATAATAACTGAAGCCTCAAGAAAACATTGGGGTCCATTATAATCCAAACATAATATATGTAAATAATTGAAGAAATCAAGCTAAATTAAAACCGTTAACTCTGCAGACACATGTTTACATTATGAAAAAATACAAATGTGCTTGTATGTTTCAGTGTAAGTTGTGGTTGCATTGGGAGTACTATCATACTCGTTGTGTATTCAGCAACACCAGCGCAGATGATCAATGCAATGTTTTTGTTTCCGGCCCCTGACAGCGTACTGCATTTCCTATAGTGTCGTTGTTTGGGGCGAGTCTCCACTACCATATAATTTATGTTTCATTGTTGACAACAATCCCTCAGTTGGGAGGACATTGCCGTCCACCTGACTGTCTGAAGGACATAAGAGAAACTGGGACAACCAGTGTAATCAAACAGTGGGAGCTCCACACAGATCAACGTTGGGAATTGAATGTGGCCAATGTAGTGGGAGGCCTCAGTGGTGCCTGCTTTGGTCTGGCTAAAATGTAAAATGCATGAAAGTTTCGACACATACTCAGCAGTGGAATAATGATTTTCTACCCTATTTGATTTGTTATGTTTCTGTTATTTTGTTCATAATCTCCAACATAAGTAATAGTTTATTTTTACCTAAATAAGAGAAGCATATTTAGTTTGCTTTGTTCCGCCATCAGTTTTATACTAAGGACAGGACTAAGTGCGCTTCAGAAGTTAGACGTCAAAATGCTGTGATTCCATAAACATATCTTTTTGAACCACTCATTAGAAAATCTGTATAGAAACGGCAAACTTCCTCAATTGCGTAAAATCTTTTTTACACTCGCTTGAGCCTTTTGCCTTTGTCGACAGTTGATGCGCTAAATGAGATATGAAACATCTTCGCAGAATAAGTTCAGACACATATAAAATGAAACTCACATGATTGATCAGCTGTTCACTGTCCATGGCACTTGCTCGTGTATTATTATCCGTCTTCGTCTCCGAACAGCATGAAACATGGCCAATAGGCTACTATCTGACATGAAAGAACAAGTAAAACTTGCCCATGTGAAACATATTCCTTAAGACCTCTCTCCATTTTTCTCACGTAGAGGCCAAGGAGACTTGTTTGTTTCCAGTTCGCACCCTATATTTGTTGTACTGTTTGCAGCCATACATAAAGCTTGGCCTACACCACAAGCTTCTGACGAAACTACGCTGTGCTAGCTTTTTTGCCCCAAACCAGTAGATGGAAATGTGCCTTATTCGCATTTCTTTTTTGCAACATTTCAAAAGTTTGCTTGAAATTCTCTTGACAGTTGAATGGAAACACAACTATTGACTGTTTGTGAGAGAGCCCTCACACTCTGTATCTGTTGTGGAGCAGTCCCAGTGAGGAGGGGTGAGACAGTGGAACTTTGCTATTCAACTTATTTAATGCTGTCACCAAACGTGCCAACAAATTCAAGATTTCCTTAAGCAAAAATATGCGGTCTTCACAGACTGACTGTGCTACTGTGGCTCAATGTATCACAAGCTGGTTACAATGGCTTCATACTGGTTCCACATCATAAGCCGGATCAGTCATCGAAACCTGGACTACTACAACAGCTGCAGTCTGAATCAACTGTGGGAAAGTGTGACTCATTACGAAGAAGGCCATTGAGACAAGTGGTCTGAAAATGTAGCATTGCTTTCCCTCTGTCTCAAGCCCATGATGTCTGGAGAGAGATTCTGATCCTAAAATGTCAACGAGATGTAGAGGTGGAGGTAGCCATTGGAGTTGGCTTTGACATTGAAATCACATATTCACAGACTGTTTTAAAAGTAATGTTGTAAAAAGTTATTAAACACACCTACAGCGATCCGAGAAATATAGAACAAATATAAAGTGTTTTATGTCTCCTAGGCAGCTCAGGCGAAACTATGCACACAGTATTTCATATTTTGTTATATTACATTTTACAGCTTCTTATTGATATTGCATGTGCTTGAAGGGGATACAGAATATTTCAATCTTAAAAATTATTAGCTAAAAATGTCCAAAGAGGCGTTACGGGCACACAGTACCAACACTCGCCCTCTCTATTATGAGAAGCTCCATTTGTTTAGTTGGGAACATGCAAAACAGGGAAGTTCTCGCTTTGAACGAGACACTGGACCATTAATACATGTCTCCCCCCAATCTCAGTGCTTTTGAGAGGGGCTGGGGGAGTCGTTCTTTGAATGGCAGTCAGTCCGTCTACCACTTTGTAGAAATTTTGTTCAGATATTCATGGTTCTCCTGGCGCCACCATGAGATTCACATTTGTGGATTTCAGTGAAATGTCTAGACAATTATTAGATTGATTGCCAGTAAGTAACTCTCGTTCCTCATGCATAAACCTAACCAACCCAACCGACGAAGGCAACAAGTATTAGCCAATCAGAGCCAGAGTAGGGTGGGTCATGACTTTCTCTGAGAAAAATGTTGCCGTACAAAACTGCTGCACTATTTGTAGACTCAGTATTGTTCTACTGTACTTTACTTTACTAAAAAATAAATAATAATAATAATGGCAAAAATAATAAACAGCTTCAAAATGACTTACCAGTGTCAGCTAGTGTGGAAATGAACTTCTGTGTTGCTAAGAAGCACACTAGACTGTGAAGAGACATATTTAGCAACCGTCCAACATTGCAATTACTTCTGTTCAGATATTGTTCTTTTATTAACAAAAACACAGAATCTAATTCAGGTCTGTCATACAAATAGCAAAAAAACTTATTGAATATCAATTATCACCCAATGATGCTATAATCAGTGGCAATGGGTTCCCTTCTGGCTTCAGTCACTCAAAACATGTCATCCAGTTCAAGACTACAATTGTTGACGTGCTCTGCAGACTCTGTGGAGACTTTACAACCAGATTAACTGGAATGATTAACATACTGATTGAATATGGCAATCAAATAATGGTAGGGTAGTTTAGAGTCTAAAGTTGCATGTCCTTCTTAGTATCTCAAAACAGTGTCTTAAAGTAAACAGATTGTCTTAAATGCTCACTCTTGGTTGTTTTAAAAGTTGTCAACATGTGGATATACTTCTGCATCTGTAGCCATTCGAATGATCTTTTGACAGAAGCCAAACATTTGGAGCTGGTCCGTTGTGAGCCCTTGAAATTAGTCATGCTGACTGCTGACCCACATTTGGGACTTCAACTGAGGGAAAAGGCAATCACAAAAAAAACATAGGAAATGGGGTAGTACTTAAGGGGAAAAACAAAAGGCCTCTTCTGCTTCTTGTTTTGATTATGAATTTGAGTGTCATATTTTTGTTGAGCCTAGGTTTTTTTCACCAGATTGAAATAAATGGTTTATGAACAGACTCAGACAGGCTAATCTGCTTTGTCTTGCTGGCCATTTCCTCCAGCACTGTACAAGTTTGAGGTACTTGTACTTTACTTAAATATTTCCATTGTATGCTCTAATTTAATTCACCAATACTTATAGTCCAGTAATATATAGCCTACATAAGAATTTAAAATGGGCAATTCTGCATAATGAGAACTTTTACTTTTGGTACTTTAAGAATATTTGAATGCTAATACTTTTGTACTTTTACTTCAGTAAGATTTAGAATTTAGGACTTTTACTGAAGAGTATTTTTTTACACTGTAGTATTTCTACTTTCACTTAAGTAAAATATCTTAGAACTTCTGCCACCACTGGTGACAGTAGGTCTACCTGAAATGTCAATTAATGTATATCCTACATTCATCATTATGTCAGTCCCCTACTTTTGCGAGTTTACACCAGGCTGTTCTTTCTTGGTAATTGCGAACTTTACAGATTATAGGCTACTTGTCATGCTTCCACGGTCAAGTGGTATTAGGCTACACTTCAGACCGTACCATTCACACTTCTAGTTACACACACATTTTACACGTATGGATCATTCTCACAGTGCTCAACATGTCATTTAGTGGGGTGCTATTGTGCATTTAGCACGTGCTAAAGATTACAATCAGCACCCTCCTCCCGGTCACTATAGGTTTCTTTCGGTTGTGTTGCACAGCCCAGCCGACGCTTATGCTGCAGTCGTCGTTAGCCGAGTATTGAGCTACCAGCTGACCTACTTTCTCCGCTCTCAGCCACTCGGTCCTGTTTACAAGTCACTGCCAGCGGAGGATGTGGAGTACAGTGCCTGGAAAATAGACGGACACAGCCCGCAATTACCAAACACCACGAATGGGATTTTTTGCTCGTGTGTTTGTTGATAAATTAGGACTGCCAAAGCCACAGACAGCTCAACCGGCGATTAATAACAGTACGTTATTAACTTAGGCGTTGTTATGCAATTTAACGCTTTCGGTGCTCGCGCCTGGTCACTGGTGGTTGCGCTCAGCTGCTATGCTGTAGTTTCAAAATGACCGGATTGATTAAAGTTAGGTGTGGACCTATCTTTCAGCTGGAGACCCGTTTTCAAGGTATGTGACATCTCATTAAACCTTTTAGTTTCGCATCGCGAGCGCAAAATGTTGTCATATTGCTGCCTCCCTTTTATTACATCAAAGTTCACGAGTAGCCTCTTTCTAAATTAAAGGAGAGGTGCTCGACAGCATCCTTAGATCCTTTTAAGGATGTTCTGTATTTGGTCAAATACAGGAGTCTTGTATTAGCAGCGTCACATATACCGGGCGCTCTTGAATGCTGCTTACATGTTTTCAGCGCACAGTCATCAAGTGCCCTGGTTACAAGGTTTTAATAACCTATTTCCCCCGTTGTACCTCTGCTGCTGGTGACATTCATGGTAAAACACTGAATGGATTTGTGTTATTGTAAGACGTGAGATAGCAAAAATGTTAAATGTCACAGGCAAACAAAACCTTAAATAATTTCTCAGCGGGCTCAGGTCAGGCTGATGTTACCCAACCTGGCAGCTTTAAGTCTACTGGAGTTCACATTTCTCTGACTAACCCACTGTTTTTTTTTTCACCGGGCATTTTGAGCTTCTCATTTGCAATTGATATGGTTTTCTTATAGAGGGAGATATTTCCTCTGTTTGCCCCCGTGATGAAGTGTGGCATTGCTTAAGGACTATGTACATACATACTGGAAGTTAAAGGGTCATTGAGTGCACTCGTTGGCCTTCCCACTGTTTTGTCATCGGTATGTGTGTAACCAATAGCCAAGTATTTCCAGTGTCTTTATCATTCAACACACACAATCCCAACAGAAACTTTTTTTTTTACAAACTTAAATCGATTTTTATTTTTATTTTTACTTTCATTTATGTTCACACCATTGCATTTGAAAATATGTATATTGTAGGCCTATATATGGTCTAATATGTTGAATATTGGTGAGTTTATCAGTTTGTAGATAATCTGTATTTTAATATTTAACCGTTTTATTTTAAAAATGAAGAAAATTAGTTAAGGGTAATTCTTTACAAATATTATTTCAGATTATATGTAATGTAAAATCAAGCAGGCGGAGATACATGTCAAACCAAACAATTCCAGTTTGACTGAAACTAAGCGTGTCCAGGCCCAGTTAATGTTTACCTGACAGCTTGAGCTGTTAGCTCAAAACCAGATGCAGGTGGTGGTGATCAGGCAATGTAAACTTTTACACAAGCAAACAGTAGCACTCACTACCCCAGACTCTGTGGTTGGATTAGCAAATATATTAAATTAATCTATCAACACAAGAGGAGCAAAAACACTGAAAGCTCTCCAGCTGAAACATTAGCATGATCACACTCTCAAAGCATCTTATAATCAACAACTATAAAGTATTATGGGGATGATGAACATTTATTTTATTGTGAGCTTTCAGTCTGAGGACTTTATTGTCCAGATCTTTGCTCATGTTTGGTCTAGCACTGGATTTGTGTTTTTATGTGTGCATGTTTTGTACTTGTGTGTCATTACTGCTGAATATTGTTTTGCTAAATAAATCATTAACCGTTAATTGAGCCGTTATTTACAACTTACCCAGTCTTGGCTTTTTTTTTTATCAATACGTTCTTCTTATAGTCTAAAGTGGTTTTGTGCATTTTTATGGTTTTGATAATCAGACATGGCCTGCGGCATTTAAAGTTTTCTGTTTTGAAATATCAACAAATTGGAAACAGCTGTCAATGTTTTTTTTGTGATAATATATAAGTTATCTGAGTCACCTATACCCACCATTTGTGCTTTGATGATTAAAAACAAGGATATATATATATATATATATATATATATATATATATATATATATATATATATATATTGTGATAATGTTTCTGGAAAATCAATTGAGAAATTGGCCAGGCCTGTTTTTGGCTGAATCAACAAATTAAACACCAGAATAATCAAGCTGCTTCATCCCATGGATGCAAAAACACAGTATAGCCATAAAACCTGTCCTGCTCCTTGTTTTGCAACATTGCCTATAATGGCCTAATGTGCCCAGATATATTAAGAGGTCATTTATTTTCTATTTTTTTAATCTAATTTGTGAGTTGTAGAATACTAGTCCAGTAGTTTTTTCCGTAAACCTAGCTGACAAACAAACCTAACCAGAAACATTACCTCCTCGACGGAGGTCATTATTGGCATAATGATTACACCGTGCTTGTCCAGTCTTTTCTTTGTTCTTTGGGTTTACGTTAGATTAAAGATCAACTGCACTGTTGTATGAATTACACAGGTAACATCATCTATTCTAAAACAATTTTAAGTGCTATGAGGTAAAAAGTCTAGGTTTTGCTCTTATTCGCTTCATGAATTTGAACCGGTCAGTGATAATACTGTGTGTCAGATCTGAATATAGTGCTCAGTATGGATATGTGCATGCCATCCATATGGAAAAATCTATACGAAATCACATGTGGCAGAAAATCATTTGCAGCTGTAATACTTACATGCTGAAGCTAACAAACTGATGTCAAACAGGTATTTTGTCTCTGATAGCTCTAAGGGAAATATCTGCTGTCGAGATCTTTTGCCTGTTCCCAAGCCTTCTACACATGTTGTATGTTCTTATCATGACGTTACTGATGGTATCAGAAACAACCTGTTTGCTTGAGATGTATAATGCTTCATTAACTAAGAGCCACACACTGGTGTTGATAATCCATAAAGGAGGGTCTGACAGATAGCATGACCTGATTAAATGATCATTTACAAGATTACAAACTGCTATGTTCAAAGACCAGCTCCAGCGTATGCATGAAAGGGGAAAGAAGAATGTTGTCACTTCTCAGAATAGCCTTTTCTCACAAGCAGTCTATTACCTGATTCATTTTAGTGTGAGCAGGTGAAACATTAGCATGATCACACTCTCATTGTCTAAATATTTCGTTAATGTGCCAATAGTCAAACCTACGACATTGTTGTAATATCGATATCGACGTATTTGGTAAAAGATATTGTGATATTTGATTTTCTCCACATCGCCCAGCTCTAATTCTAGGGAGTAGATTTCTTTCCATTACTTTTAAATAAGCAGACGTTACAGATAATAACTACTGGCTTTGTGAATTGTTGCTCTTGAATTCATCATGGTGGCACAAAGCAACATATAATCAACAACTATAAAGTATTATGGGGATGATGAACATTTATTTTATTGTGAGCTTTCAGTCTGAGGACTTTATTGTCCAGATCTTTGCTCATGTTTGGTCTAGCACTGGATTTGTGTTTTTATGTGTGCATGTTTTGTACTTGTGTGTCATTACTGCTGAATATTGGTTTGCTAAATAATCATTAACCGTTAATTGAGCCGTTATTTACAACTTACCCAGTCTTGGCTTTTTTTTATCAATACGTTCTTCTTATAGTCTAAAGTGGTAATAGTAAAAGGAGGACAAGTGCAGATTGTACATCTGAAGACTCTTCAGATGTACTTTTTCACAGCGGAGGACACGTAATTGAAAAGACAAGTAGTATCTTTTAAAATCTCCAGTATGCTGGTGCTGTTTGCCTCAGGAAAACTTGTGAGTACAGTTGAATTAATTATAAAAGGAGCAACACTATATCCCACAACAAGCTGTAGGGTGAGGTGTGAGGTTCGGTTTGTGGCAGCAGGGGCTTTTCCTCCATTAAACTTTAAAAGGAAACTACCCTCTCAAGAAAAACACACTATTATTCATATATTGCGTTTCCTATTTGGAATGCTATGTGTAATTTTATAAAGCAATTTCTTATCAGAGTAACAGTCTCCATCCCTTTTACAGCCTGTGTACTTCCAGAGTTTAGTCATGAACTTGAACTTCAGCGTACTGACTTGTGTCATGAGTTCAAGTTGCTGGTTAAAGGCTTTACATACACCGCCTAGAGCCCAAGTGTAATTAGACTCTGGTGTTTTTAGCTGTTAACCTTGCAAGGTGTGGTGGTTTAACCTCATTACAGTAAAAGAATGCAGGTTTTATGTGTGGTTTCCTTTTACACAGCTTTACAGAGTGAAGACGTATAGGTTAAAGCTGCATAAAGTCCTTTTTGATGCATCTAAAATTGCATATTTTGTTGTTGATTTTCCAATTGGACAGTCGGTATTGATTGATTTGTTTTAAGTTGCTTATATAGAAAATGTTTTTTCTCGTTTAGTTTAACATGCACCTCTAACAAAAGTTTAACATTTTGTTACTGTATCAACATCTTAGAAACTATTGGCGTTAGGAGGTATTAGATTCTAGCTGTAACACTGTAATCTGTCTCAACAGGAGTTAATGCAGAATTTATGTCTCTGACTAAGTGTTTCCTGCAAGTGTTTTTTACTTTCTGAACATAAAAAGAATGTCATGATCAATTTGGGAAAATCTTAGTGACCCTATTAAATAATAACTCGAATTGTCTGTAACCATTTAGAAGTCGTCGGCAGTAAAACATCCTTGAGTGCAAAGTTTCTCCTTCTGCTTTTTCTACTTTTTTTCCTAATGGGTTTGTGTGCAAGAGGAGAAAATGAGGAGGCGTTGGTGTGTTTACATTAATTAAGACTCTAATGGAAAGGTGTGTTTCAATTGTATTGGTTGGTGCAGTGCACGTAATTTCTACCTTCTTTGAACGAGCTAAACCTGAAGTTGAGTCACAGCATGTGCATCAGAGAGGGGGTGAGATTATAGAGGTGCGGAGATCTCAATGTAAAGGTCCCTGTCACACATGTCTGTATGGCAGAAACGTGTGCTGGCGTATATGAAAATTTGTCAGAGTCCAAATACGTCCAACTTTTCATCGGATCAGGAAAAGTGAACATATACAGATACGCATGTCTAACCTATTGATAGAGTATCACTTACTAATACAAAATGTATCAGACGAATACCCAACAAATGCATAATTAAAATAATGGCGTATACAAAATATCGGCAACACGCTGGTGTACGTTGATATAAGGTAAGGTATAAGTAGTATTCGTTAAGAGCTTGCTGTGTTACGCTGAGGTGCGTTGATGAACGCTGATGTTTTGAGCATGTTCAAAATTACCGGACGTACCCGACATGTGCTTCATAAGATATGCAGACGTTACGTGATGTTACACATACGTGAATACGGAATACGTACGTGAATATTTACCTACGGAAATATAGTACGTGAATACCTACGTGACTACGTTAGAGGTACGTTAGATATAGGCTACGTCGGCTGACGGTGAATCCTACAGCCAATGTATTGATAACGAGTAGATAACCTATTCCTACCCTATCTTAAGATGATGCCTGACGACGGAGTAACTTATTAAACATGTTTCGTTCGAACTGTAGAACTGTACTGTACCCCCCCCCCCCAGACACACGCACACACACACACGCGCACACACACACACACACACACACACACACACACACACACACACACACACACACACACACACACACACACACACACACACACACACACACACATTAATGATTGGTTAAGGTTGGTTAACACTTTTTTAAATGTTTAAAGTTGAGTAAAGACTGTCTATGGTTCAAGATTGCCTTCCGTTTGATTTCTTTAGATTCTTAGCGGTATCTGACCCATTTGATTTTGTTGTGTTACAAAGAAAATGTGAATCAACATACATGCTTGATTTATGAAGCAACCAAAAATATTGCATATGGATTTTGGATTCTGGGAGGATTTTATTGTGAAGCAGTTACATGAAGCGTGGAGAGTAGAGCATTTGCTGATATGAATAAAGGGGAGCAAATCTGAAAACACAGATGTTACTAAATGTTACATCAAAAGTAAGAACAGCAACATATGAGCATAACAAAACTGTGAACAGCAGGGACCTGGTGGTTTAAAGCGTAAAGCAGCATTTAGATTTTACACGATTTAGCCTTAGGTGAAAGCAAGTGCCATTCTTTTAGCTTAACTGTGGTCACTTTTGTAGATTGTATAATTTGTAAGAGGCATTCCTCGCAGTTTTCAAATCCTACGCATAAGGATTTAAAATAAGATTATATTTCCTGATATGAGAGCAGGAATTTGAGTGATGATGCAAACCAAAGATGAAGTTATAAACTGTGATTTTAAACATGTTTGTGCCATTAAGATGATCTAGTGGCACATGTACTTTGGTTTATTCTTTAGAATAAAATGTTTATCGACTGATGTTGATCCACAGACATTATCAGCAGTTACATGGGAAAAGAAGTACCACGTGTCATGTGCTCATGTGAATCAATTTCCTCGTAGTAAACTGACCAATGAGTTTAGAAACTGGCTCTTCTCGCTCTTCTCATACATTGCACCACTTGAGAAATGTCTTGCGCTGCAATGCCCTGCGTTGGTTTTTTTCCAGTAAGTCTGCACATCCTGTCATCCATTAGCTATACTTGCTTATCCTTAAAGGGTCGCTGGAGCCGATCCCAGCTGACATTGGGCGAGAGGCGGGCTACAGCCAGTCAATCGCAGGGCTGACGTACAGAGACAGATGACACAGAGTTCCCGCTCACATATTTACATTTGCTGCACACAGCTGTATGTTAATACATGCTATAAGAGTAGTGATGAATATTGAAACTGAAGATTGAAAAATCTTAAAATGAAATACAGATACAGAAATCAGAACAGATAAGCAACACAATAACATTTGGTCAATACAATAGTGAAAAAGCAAAGGTACAAGATAGAAACAATACAAAACCAAGACATGACAAATACTACAAACAACAAGCAGAACCCAGACCAAGACTAAGGACATAAAAGTAATTAATAATAAAATACAAATGTATAAATATATGTAGAACGATAATAATAACATAAAATACTAAAACATAAAGTAATAGCTGTTGGGCGGTCTGCTGTCGGTCACATCACAAATGTAATGTTGCTAAAACGTCTGAACAATCATTCAGGGTTATCTATATAAAAAAAAAAAGGTCCCTTATAATTTTCTCAGCGAGCGCTTCATTATGTACCTAATTCTTTCCAGTTTGACAATTATTATTCAGGGCCGCACTACATCCCTCTTAAGTAAATATTCCTCTTCTGACAATGGGTCTCATTTTAATTTGAAATGAGGAAGAATTGCAATAATTGTAGTTTCCTTTGAAGTTCATCAATCAGCGTCACTCAAAAACCCTGAATACTGCCTGAATTCACATTACCCACCAACTGCAATAATAACCTGGATATAATTGATGTATAATGTAAAACATTTCCAGACCCAAAAAAACATGAACTACTTTATTCAAGGCTAAAGGAAAGTAGTGTGTTTAGTTTCCCTCCCGGGAACACTGACCGTTAAAAGTGGCTGAGAGTAAAACTTTTACTCTTTGTTATTGTGACTATTTCAGACAGTTCAAATGTGGTGACTGTGACTGTGGAGTATTATTAATGGTTATCCAACAATAGTAAAAAAAGAAAATAGGATGATTGGAGGATCTTGCTATATTTTCCTTAACGCAGGTCCCAAAGTAAATACCTGCTTATGTTACCTTTTTAGTTTATTCAACACAGTTTTCTTCCTCTGCAAAATGGCCACTTACAGGATGCTGTCATTAGTTTGGTCTGTTTCCACAGGATTTGGTGTTTCTTTGGTGGACTCGAGGAGGCGGCGGGCAAGTGGTCCGTGATAGGTTTTTCCAAAAGGGTGTTCAGACGAGGTCAGCGCGGATGGGACTTATACGATTTCAGAAAGGGCCTGGTTGGGAAAAGGAGTGAGTATGGACAACCTTTCTGACTTCGGAGGCACCTGTCCATCCACCCACAGGGAATGGGAGTGAGTATCAAAACTTCCCTTTGTGATCTGTATATGCTCTACAAACAATACTTCATATGTACACATTCTTTTAGTGTTCAACATTTTAATTAAATAAGTTGCATTAGTACATATAAATGGTGAAATAAATTGTGTAAATGTAATGAAACATGAATTGGAGTTGGCGAATACTCTGCTTGAAAAGGCATCTCCTATCCTGGATGAGTTCAGTTATGACATGACATGGGTATTGAAGTATTCAACAGTGGAGTAATTTGGCTTTTGGAGTCACATTTAAACAGATTGTAGCATTGATGGTAAATGGTTAATTATTGGTTAATCATTAAGCGTCTATAAAACCGAATGTATTTCCTTTCGTGAAAGCTTATTTAAACGATCCATTTTGGCTACTTTTTGATCCACAAGTATTTCATTTATGAAACACATCTCTTCCCTCTCACATTTTATTGGACATCTCTCATCCTGAGTAGTTCCACTGGCTCCTTTTGGCTAGCTGATAACGTAGACAAGATGTTAAAAAAACGTTAAGTAAAATAGTTTTTGTAATTTCCTCCTTGAAATATCTCCTTTTATTCCTCTTCCTCTTCCACTATTTAATATTTCAAGGATTGCCATATTGGATGGATGAGAATGTGAGTTGACTATGAATGAAGGAATAAAGATGATATGAGACAAATGTATGGGTGAAAGTGATTTCTAGGAAGGATTCTGGGAACCTTTGCACAGCCTTTAATTGTCAGTATGTAGCACTACAAGGCACAAGGGAACATGTTGAATAAGTGCAAAAAGACATTCTAAGACTTAATTAAGTAAATTAAGGCTCAGAACAATAGAAGAAATCTGTGTCATGCACATTGCATAACCCCCCAGCTATTAATATATAGTACATGTTGCAGTGCCATCTGCAAAGTAGAGAACATTTCTCACAGATGTCATCAGAGCACTTACATGCTCTGTGAACATTTTTAAATGACAGTTGAAAAATTATTTATTTAATTTGGCTTATAATTAATGTAATTCTTATTATGTTCTTTGCTAATTCCCTCATTTTCTATTATTATTAATATCTCTGTTCTCAAAAGTAACTTTTTTTAAAGTCCTGCTTAGTATCATCTCTGTATAAAAAGTGTTCTATGAATAAAGTTTATTATTATTATTATTATTATTATTATTATTATTATTATTATTATTATCTATAGAGGGTAATGAAGCATTGTAATGAATCACTGCATTGCTTTATTAATATTGAACTAACACAACAAGAGTTATTCAGAGAATCTGGAACACAAGCACACCTCTGAATAAAATGTTCCTCTGCTTGCTCTTTGTTTTTCCTGTAGTTTCCATGATGCAATATATCTCAAACTACTTAATCTCCTCTGCCATTTATAAACGCTTTATGCAGTACAATTGATGTATTAGCTAACATTTCCTGCCTGATTTATGATCTGACCACACCAATAACCCACCTCACTGTGGACACGGAGGAGATGCTGGTGGTACAATATTGTCACAGGATCGTACTCATTACTGCTGAAAACAAAATCAATTCAATTCAATTTAAATAGCCAAAGACATTTGCATCAGGGTTTTTAGCAATCTGTAGAGCAAACGACACACTCTAAAGATGTAAGTATTGTCTTATTGCAAAAAATAAATAAAAAAACAGGCATCTTATTGCAATCTGACCGATTACTGACCGTTAGCATGCCAGGTTAATGCTACACTGTTTCTCTTTCACTCTTCTTCTTGTCTACTTGCAACACATGATGTGCATGAATGCAGACAATTGGCACAGTTAGAGAGACAAAGAGAGACATTTCCTTAAGATTACAGTTTCTACACTGTCCTCTGTTGAATAAAGGAGAAAATGCCAGAAAATAAATATTTAAAAAATAAATACATTTGAAAATAACCCAACCCAAACCGAGCCTGAAGCTTTACACAACTAAACACTATGAAACCAACGGAACCCGCCAAAGTTTCAGGTTTGGGTACCAGAAGTCTGCTGGCACTCCTTGAAATTGAAATTGCTTGTCTGTGCTATGCTGTAGTAACATGCACAGAGGGACTCGCTACTGGCTGTAGTCAGGGTAAAGTCTTATTTGTATGATGCTGTTTACACATGGCTCAATGCTTTATGACTTTATGATTACGTCTATTACCATTGATGAACCTGTTACAGTATATGAAAGTCCAAACGTGCCATTCTGGCCTCAGATGGTAAATAACTACTAGCAGTAACGTATACAAACGATAACATTGGCTGCTGGTTAAGCCCTCCCTCTGCTCTTTGTCAGAGCAGACGGTGTCATACATAAAATGTGATTCCACATGTTAAACTTGCTGCCATATTTCTTGTTATTACCAAACTGTGTGAACGTGTGCATAAACCAAAGATAGAGTGGGACGTTTACCTGCCACAGTGACCTGTTAAATAATACGGAGAAAAACAAGGCGCTTCATTTGGGTTACCGGGTTATTGGAACATAATCATGGCGTTAGATGTTTGCCAGCAGCATCACAGTTCGTCTCTGTTCACCTCCTGAATTCTTCTGAGTCGTAGTAGACAAAGCACAGGTGCAAATGACAAAATGAATTATGGTTGATTTCCATTTAGCTGCTTCAGTTTCACGGTGCTGGCTCACTGTCACTGTCATGACTTACTGGGACACTTGAACAGAACGCAGTCATCATTAATGTTATCAGTTACATTTTCTACTATGTCGAGTCAACGCCTAAAGGCCTGTTGTTAAAGGGTCAACAATGTATCATGACAAAATGTAAATGCTATTATCTGATGACATCAAAGTATTTACATTTACCTTATACCCCTGTGTTTTCCAGCACCAACAGCTGTGTGGACGATTTAATGGATGAAGATGAGAAAGACAGGGCAAAAAGGTACTCAGTCTTTTCATTTGTGTGTCTGTCAGCTTGGATTTAAATGTGACGGAACATGCAGTACGTCACTCTCTGTATGGAAAACATGCATGTTTGGTGGTAGTTAATTATTTTATAAGAACCTTGAAACTTCAATGTCACATTATGGTAAAGAATGAAGTCCATGGAAATTAAAGTCTTGCTGAGCATCATTTGGATTAAAAAATAATTGAGGTAATTTCTAATATGACTTAATATTTCACACATTTTTACAGTGTTACATTATTCTCAGCAGAAGAGCTCCAGGTGTAATATTATCTGGTGTATGACTACACATTTTAGATGGTAAAATAAAGGTTAATAAATAAGAAAATATATCATCTATAGCTATATCTAATCTCTACATAATGAATTTGTTCCAGCTCCCCCAAAATACCTTCTTTGACTACTTTGATGAAATGTGTAATTTGTAAAAATACATTTCTAATACATAAACCTTGAATCTACTAAAATGGTAGATGGGAATGCTCTACAATATTTCGGCTTTCTATTATTCTAAATTAGACAAATCACAAACTTAATCCTTTGTCTTGTTAAATCTGCGTTAATGACTTTTGGGCAAACAAGAAATCCAAAACCAGCTGAAAGACACGCAGCTTTAAGTTGTTTCGGCTACACAGCTAAAGGCCCTGTCACACATATCCGTATGACAGAAACGTATGCCGGCGTATACGAAATATCGGCAATACGTTGATATAAATTAAGGGTAAGTTGTGATCATTTGAAGGACGCAGAAGATACGGCGAACACGCCAGACATACGGCCCTGTCACACAGTTCCATATGGCAGAAACGTATGCCGGCGTATATGAAATTTATACGGAGTTGGAAAAGTTCCATTTGGTTCACGTCATGCTGATGCTGGAGAACAGAATGTACTCTTGTCGCAGCCTCTCAGCATCCTCCATGCTCTCTGATGATGGTTGATGTATTCATCAAGACGTGCTGTGAAGAAGTGAGGATGAGCTACTCACAGGGACCCTACATACTATAATCATACCCCAATAAGCTCCCAAAACGCTAGCTGTACTGTAGAAACACGTTTAATAAGTTACTCCGTCGTCAGAGATAAGTTTAACATGCCTTGCCGATATTTTGTATACGCCATATTTCTGTACACGTTATGCATTCGTTGGGTATTCGTCTGATACATTTTGTATAAGTAAGTGATGCGATATCAATAGGTTAGACATGCGTATCTGTATATGTTCACTTTTCCGATCCGATGAAAAGTTGGACGTATTTGGACAGCATACGTTTCTGCCATACGGATATGTGTGACAGGGCCTTAACAGACAGGGAGCAACGTTAATATTCACCTGGAGTCGTGTTTTTGGCCACCTGTTCAAAAAAAGAATATTGGATTTACATTGGAGTCACCACTGACTACTGAGAAAGAAATCCTTTAGCTTGCTAACTTCGTCTCTCTGCTGTTTGGTGTGTAGCACTTTTACACTACACTCCTAGTCACTTAATTCAATATTAATTCATTAAAATATTGATTGTAGCTTTGACCAAGTTGAGAGCAACAGCTGATAGAAAGAAATCAGGAAGGAAACAAGTTAATAAAAAACATGTGGCTGCACAGTAAACTGCTGTGTTGTGTATTATATCAGTGTGCTGCTGTTACCTCTCTCTCCCTGGTCGATCTGATATTGTCAACTGTTTTTATCCTTTTATATGTTTGTCCCTTGGCTCACTTTTGGAAAAGCAATGCACAGTCTTAACAGGATTTTTAAAAAACGTTAGACTACAGGTGCTTGATTGGCTGAGCTTTAGCCTGCCATCCGACTGATTTATAATTGTTCTCTTGTGTTGACTGCTGCAGGGCATCTCGTAACAAATCGGAAAAGAAGAGAAGAGACCAATTCAATGTGCTCATCAAGGAGCTATGCACCATGCTGCAGGGCCAAGGCCATCCACGCAAGATGGACAAGTCCACCATACTGCAGAGGACTATCGACTTCCTGCAGAAACAGAAAGGTAAGGAAATGCAACATAGTCTATATACAGCATGTTTGCTTAGTTTGAGAAACGGTTGACGGACTGTATTAGTATTGTTTCTGATTTTATACATTTCCCCCTTTTATTATTACCTAATACACTTCTTCTCACTTGATCCTTGTCTTTTTCAGACATCTCTGCACAGAACAAAACTTGCGATGTGAGACAGGACTGGAAGCCTTCGTTCCTCAGTAATGAGGAGTTCACTCAGCTGATGCTGGAGGTAAAGCTCAGGAGGATGTTTGGAACAGTCCATCTCGATTAAGCTCTGACATTGATTAATATTGTTAATAAAAAAAGGAATATCTCCCTTAAATGTCCATGGGGAGCTGAGCAAGGTGATACGTTGAGAATAAAGTTTCACTGTTGTTAAAGTTCATATCTTTTCCCATTGGTTATTTAAAGGCAGTGTGGTAGGAAGAACTTTGAGGCAAATTGGGCACAATATTTTGTATTGCATGTAACTACAAAAGATGTGTGACAACGTAAGAGTGCAATTTTTTATTTACGCCTTCACACCTTATGACCTCATTGTCAAAGTGCCTCATTTCTCCTTCTTCTACCAGGCCCTCGATGGTTTTTTGATAGCATTAACTACAGATGGCAACATCATATATGTATCTGACAGTGTGTCGTCACTCATTGGCCATTTACCGGTAAGTGAAGGGAGCTGAAATAACTTTTACTCCATTGCTAACACTGCATTCTGTTGTGCTCTTGTATCTATTTTAGTATTTATAAAGTATAAATGATACTTGATTAGAAACAAACCAACTAGCTAGCAATAGCTGCAATTCAAGTAGACTTTGTGTTCGATGTAGTAGTTTGATGTTTTTCTTTAATTTCTGCTCAAACACATTTACAAGAGATAGTTTGAACACCGCATAAAGATTTAATTTCATGGCTCTTAACTTCTTTCGTGGTAATGAATGAAAGTTACTGTGTGTGATGGTTCAAAACTGCCACAGGCTCTGAGTGTAACTGAAACTACTTTAGAAATCTAGAGATCTTCCAGTGTTGAATGATTATGTCACCTGTAATGCTACATTGTTGAACATAGCTCTTAAAGACTGACTGTCACACATCTCTCCTTTTGCACTAGTCAGATATGGTGGACCAAAATATCTTGAATTTCCTCCCGGAGCGGGAACACGGGGAGGTGTATAAGCTGCTATCATCCCACATGCTGATGACTGACCCCATTGCTGCTGACTTCCTTGACAGTGAGTGTCCTACCGGGCGGCCTCTCTGCACACACCTGGCTCCTGTCTGTCTCTAACACCAGGTTGTGTCTGGTCGTCTCCCATATCAGGAGGTCACAAGTTCAGTATGTGAGAGGAATACTGTGAACATAAGTCAGTCGAATTCTTTTCTGAGTTAAAAATCTTTATATTTAGAGCGGGCTGCTGAATTGGGATCTAAAGTTTATTGGATTGCTGATTAGTGTGGATCTATGATTAGCCTTTTCGCTAATAATAGGAGCTAGCTTAGTATCATAGTTAAGACTTTAAATCACTGTTATGTTAGCACTGTAATCCAAAGCAATGTAGTATCTGGGGCTCAAGACACTGACCTTAATCCTGGGTTACTATTGGGCTTTTCCGAGGAATAGAGCTGGCGAGGAGCTTGTGTCTCGCCCGATACTAAGAAGCCTTAATAGCAAACCGTCAGAGAGCCATGTCTGGAGCGATCATCATGTCCTGGAGCGATCATCATGTCCATGGCACATTTCAAAAGTGACATCCATCTTTTGTCTCACTTGCATGAAAAGGATTGTCTGGCTTTATGCAATAATAGGGAGATTATTGCCTTTTTAATTTTCCCAGCACTCTTTTTTTTATCTCAGCTCCTATAAGTCTATAAAAACATAAATGTTTGATCCCACAGCCATTACAGTATAACAATATGCTTTCTATTACATTAGGCTTCACATCTAGAGCCCTGGCTTTAAATATATACTTTGGACTATTTCCCACCAGATTGATACTCATGTTTGTCCTATAGTCAAATATATATATAGTCAAGTACATGCTATCTTACTGCTTGTTGCTCATTATGGATGTATCCCAGACTGTGAAAAAACTAAAAATGTAAATTCCCCCTAGCATGTAGAATACAGAAAATAATAAATGTTTTGTTTTTTTCACAATAACAGTGGCTGTCATCAAACTGGCATTTAAAGGTTTAAAATGAAAAATGTTGTCTTCTAAGGACTTTAGAGCAACTTCTTTACAGGGAGGCGCAAGGTTTAAACATTGAAAATTATGCAGTTGTTAATACTTAGTAGCATTGAGACAATGTGCTATAACAATGCCGTTTTTCAGGTTGTTAACCATGAAAATCAAATCTGCTGTTTTTCAGGTGAGGCACATATTGAATTTTGCTGTCATCTAGCCAGAGGTAACATTGACCCAAAGGAGCCGCTTGTGTACGAATATGTCAAGTTTGTTGGAGATTTTAAGTTCCACAACAATGGTAAGGATTTTTATTTTCTCCTTGTTAAAAAGATTTAAGATTCAGTAACTTTAGTGGAGTTAGGGTCCATAAATCCTCTTAATTTAGCATTAATTTAACAAACTGAATGGGGAAACAAATGTAAAAGAAGTTGAATGAAGATAGACGTCACAATCAAATGTATATTTCTCGTCTGTCATGTAGTGCCTACATCTTGTAACGGGCTCGATTTGACGTTACCAAGAAGCCTGCAGACATCGCTGGAGGAGCAGGTCTGCCTCATTGCTACTGTACGATTAGTCACTCCGCAATTTCTAAAGGTAAGACCAGCTTGGATCTGAAATCTTGAGCCTTTCTTTTGCAGCTTGTGTTGCTTATGTGTGACGTCATTACTCTCAAATGAATAAAACAGGCGGTGCTGAAATCAATGATATTCAAAATGAGCTGTTTTAATGACACACCTGACATCAGGGGGATTTAATGTGAGGGATCACTTATTTTGGTCCATGCTGACTCCGTCATGTCGAGCGCTTTCTGGAGATTTCTCTTCGCACACTGTGTCCCTTCCAACTGATTACATCATTAGGATACAGCTGATCCTAAATGTGCTCTATGAGTCGAAATCTGGACATTGGCAAGTTATCGAAGTAAATTAAAGCACCAAAACCTTACAGAGATCTTTAATCTTGAGATCAACTCACCTACACTTACCTCTTCCCTTTCCAAACTTAAAAGAAAAGTTACTTAAAAAAAAAAAAAGAAGGGTCTGACAGGTCTTTCTATTATGATTTATTTTACCCACGCCTTTTTTCTGTCTTAAGATGTACTGGAGCTCAAAGAGCTAAAGTGCCAGAAGAACCAGATCTATTGGACAGGCTTCAACTCTCCCCGCTACTTATTCCAACATGTAAAACCCACCACTGATTGCACTGATTTGCCAGATGGAATGACTGTTACAGTAAAGTCTGGACCATATGACACATGGAATATTTTTTCCCCCAGATTCTGAGACACAAAACAAATAAATCCGCTACTAATACTGGTTTTAATCTGCAGTTTTTGAAGTCGACAGTTGTCAACAACATTGACAAACATTTTACCCATAGTTGTTCAAGGTAACACCTCTCAGGCATCGTTTAGAAATATGCCAATATGATTACATGTAAACAAAATTGTAAGGCAAATGGTTGATGCTAGAGCAACAAAACTTGTTTGCTTTGCTGTGAAATCCTCATAGTAATACTCTCAATCTGTCATTTGTGTTTAGGATTTGTGTAATGTGGAAGATCCTTGTGATGAATTTACATCCAGACACAGCCTTGAATGGAAGTTCCTGTTTTTAGATCACAGGTAACAGATTTGTATGATTCCTTCTCCGATCAATCCACAGTGTAGCTTTTAAACATGAATTTGTCTTTCTTACATTTTTATCGTCTTCTTTTTTTGTTTCAGAGCTTCGCCAATCATAGGCTATTTACCCTTTGAGGTTCTTGGGACTTCTGGCTATGATTACTATCATGTGGATGACTTGGAGCTTATAGCTCAGTGTCATAAGCAGCGTGAGTAACTCTGTTGTTTCTCTCTCTTATCAACTACCATCAGATTCAGGAATCCATCTCTGAAAAATAGGTCACAGGTTTACATTACTTTTCTCTCCTCAGTAATGCAGTTTGGAAAAGGTAAGTCCTGCTACTATCGCTTCCTGACCAAAGGACAGCAGTGGATTTGGTTGCAGACTCACTACTACATCACTTACCACCAGTGGAACTCCAAACCTGAGTTCATCGTCTGTACTCACACTGTCGTCAGGTAAGCCTGGTTGCTGCCCTTGGGGTAACGTCTGCAAAGGGAGGGATGTGTACTTACACTGTTACTGTCCTGGGATTAGGGATGTGTGTGAGGCATAGACTGTTTTGGGGGAGGGGAGTAATATTCAGAGTTTTCTCTCTTAGATTTGTGAGCCCTAACACGCCGTTGTATAAAATAGATATACACTTGTCACACATTTGTATGTGCTGTTTTTCAGTTATGCTGAAGTGAGAGCTGAAAGGAGGCGAGCGTTTGGCTTTGAAGAGCTGTCTCCACCTGAAATTGCTCCCTCTTCTGTGAAGGTAATAGTTATGGGCCCTTTCACAGACAGTATGTGGCATTTACAAGGTCTTTATATCAGCTTCAGATCTGACCCTAGGTGTTGAACATCACTCTGTGTTCCAGGCTCAGGAGCTGTACTTGGACATCTGCTCCACACTGAACCCTCCACGAGACCGAAACAGTAGTGCACGTTCGGTCTCCTCCCACAGCTCCCGGAAGTCCTCCCACACAGCCATGTCGGACTCTGCATGTGAGTCATCCTCTGCTCCCTAAAGTGCTAACTCACTCAACAGCAGGTTGATATGTACAGCTCTTATATGGCTGAAGGAAGGTTCTTTAAATTTAGCTGAAAAAAATGGGATTATCTGCTGAGAAAATTGTTCAAATAGTTTGAAACCTGATAAATCTTGCATTTGATCTGAGTATACGTTGCGATCAAAGGTAAAAACTTCTGTAACTAAGCAGACGAGAAGTCAATGAAACACCTTTACTTCCTTAACATATGTGAATGACGATGCATCTATGAGGAAATACTTCCAAGGCCTACTTTAGTGTGCCCTGTTTGTTGGAGCTTCCAGTCTCTCTGACTTAAGCTGCTCTTCCACCCACCGTCTAATGTACTAAAACACTTCACTCCCATCTGCATGTTTATGAACAATACACAGCGGCAGTGGCAGACTCATTACACTCGCTGTTCATAAACAGCTGCTGTTGCTGTCTTCCCACACATAAATACACTCACTATTTCTAAAGACATATTCATAGAATTGCATCTGTCAGAAAAACAGCGAGCAGATGGTTTTTATTGCTTCTTCACCTTGCGTTGGCTACGATGAAAAAACATCCGCTGAATGCAACAATTTGTTATTTAAGTCAAAGGTTAGTGAATCAGCAGTATTGTTATAAAACCACAAAGGAAAGGCATTTCATAAGTTGTTCTGCCTTTACCTCAGAAAGGCTACAGTTACTCTTCTTAGGAGGAATTGACAATGAAGAGGATACGTAATATGTAAAGAATATAAATATATATCTCATAATTGTCTATCTCATTCTCCTTATCTTGCTCATCTTGGAGAGATTATCCCACTGAATGAAGTGGAAAACTATTTTATGTACATTACTATTTTAAGGCAACAAAACAATAGTTGAGACAAGCTAGCCAAAATAGTGTGAATTCTAAAAACGTACTCCAATGCTACTGGGTAAATAAAGAGGATCTTTTTATTGGAATGATTTATCCTGTAAAACATATTTTTCAAGATTCTCCAGGGAAGGTACACCATATGAGAGAGGACATTTAGCGTTACAATTTATTTATGGCCAATAAAGAGCCAGATATAGAGGGAGGTTGGGGTGCTAAAACGATGATGGGACACATAGGCATACTGAGTGTCAGGATCCCACAGTTTTCTCATTCTTCCTTTCATACCTCACATCTTATTGCATGTATCTCAGTATTTCGGTTCAGCAGCCAATGAAAACTTAGTTCTGGGGGTTTTTACCCTGTTGTTAGTACATCCCACTACACAGCAGCGTTTAGGCATGTTTCTGTTGTTTGCTAGGAGGCAGAAGTGACACTTCACACAATACAAAAGTCAATGGAGAGCGAGGAATTGTTTTCCCCTCCGGTGTGGGCGGGACTTATTAGTGTCTGAATGACTGACATATTAAAGGATGTATAAGAAACTGTAACACACTCATGACATGAGCAGAACATCAATATATCAGCTGTGATTTGACAAAGAAAAACCATGTTAATGATCTAACTGAACACATCCTCAGTCTGTTATCAAAGTGTGTTTAGAGTTGACCTGTCTCTCCTTCAGCAGCTAACTCCTACACAGAGGCCTGCACGCCATCATGGCAGTCTGCTTCCATGGGGACAGAGAAGACATCCTCCAGACTCCAACCTAATAGTTCAAAGGTCAGTTTACGTGTCTTTGTCTGTTTTTGGAGATAAAATGGTCAGTGGGAAAATAACTGCACAAAGATAACACAACATCATGTCACAGATTGTGCTAAACTTTGACATTTTCCCCGTAGAATTTGGCACAAAGACAAAATTCCTTTGACCAGGTTCCCCAAATGAGTCTCCCCCTCTCTCCTACCTGCAGCAAGCACTCTGCAATGGTTAGTGTTTAGACTTCTTCTCCTGCCTGTTGCCTTCCTCTCCTCTGTTTGTGTTCAACATCTTATTATTATGACTGCTGCTGCTGATTATTTCATCAGTTGCTTGCGCCTCCGGTGCCTCAAGGCCCAGTTTTTTGTGGTCTAAAACTAAGGGAGAAATACAGTGAAAAGTAAATTGTTTTCTGTCGTTGTTGTAGCTTTCCACAAATTGTGGTTGTTTTTCTCAAATAAATCACTCACCCATATCATTTGTTTTACTTGTAAAAAACAATTTCAAGGAAAAAGTGGGAAGAATCACTAGAATAAGCCATTATATTACTCATGCATATTAAATACCCATTAAAAGTGGAACATAACTGAAGTACAAAGAAAACTGACTTGTTTTGGGCTAATGTCTTTGCAGCAACAGCAAACGCAGCAGCAGCAACAGCAGCAGCAGCAGCAGCAGCAGCAGCAGCAGCAGCAGCAGCAGCAGCAGCAGCAGCAGCAGCCGCCCATATATCCACCGCAGCAGCCTCAGGTCTGTGTAATGAACCAGCTGAAGGAGCATCTGGAGGAGAGGACGCGCATTCTGCAAGCTGACATTAAGACGCAGGAGCAGGAGCTGCACGACATTAAGGAGAAGCTTCACCTTGCTAATCTCCAGGTAACACTCCTACAAAGATGCAAGAAGAAAAACTAACTAAATTAAAACTACATTTCGCAAAAGAAAAGAATAGCCGCAGGGTTTAACCTAGACTTAAAAAAATAAAGTCAACATCATACTGTAAGCTTACATTAACTAACCCGTCACAGTAATGGTGTAAGGGCCCCACCAAGAGGCCAGTACAAACCAGTTCAATAACCTGCACAGAGAAGAGACTCTGGGAGTGTTGTAGTGTTTGTATAATAAAGACAAGTTGTCAATGTCATTGCCTGCTGGGTGTGAAGGCGACAACAGTGATTTAAAAATCAAACACACATCCGTGCAACAGATTAACAGTTAGTTATTCAGAATTAACCAGCAACCCTTTGTTACCTCACCAAAATATGGATAAATCTAAGGCATTACAGACAAACTGCTGTGATTTTCAAACACTGAATAGAATAACTAAAGATATGCAGAATAGCATTTGTGGTTTTGTCTTTTTTTAAATAAAAATTCTATTAAATTCAATTCAATTAAAAGTTATTTTTAAGTAAATGAAGGATAGATTAATATTTTCTGTATGTGTGTGTAAGATGTTGTTACAGCCGCCTATCCACAATGACTTTGGCCAGGCGCAGCAGCAGCAGCAGCAGCAGCAGCAGCAGCAGCAGGGCTCGGGCAGGCCGGCACAGCAGAGCCAGTCAGGGGTGATCAGGCAGCTCTCAGGCCTCCCTAAACCAGCGTCCTGCGGGGCCCACAGTTCATCCGCTCACTCACTCCTGAGAGAGAACAGCTCACCCTCAACGCAGGTACAGAGCTGCACAAGTGAAAAATCTAGAAAACGATCCTCTAACGTTAAGAGGATGAATCACATTATCTTCAGTCATTAGCAACTAACGACTCACAGCCTACTTCAGTGCTCACAACACAGCAGGAGGCAGGTTATGGATGTAGCCATTAATCTCAGTCTATTATTGAAAGATATAAACATCAATACAGGTGGCAGCGTTAATCAGTTTTTATATGCTGTGTGTTTCCTTTGTTTCCTCTTAGGTCCAGCAGAGGATTGCACGGAGCGGGCAGGCACAGTCGGTAAGCATGCCCGTACAGACGAACACGAGTGTGACGATGCCCTTCTACAGCAACCCCATGATGTTCTCTCAGACCAACACGAGGTCTCTGCAGGATGCAAACCAAAGACACACAGACAGCGAGTTCAACCAAGATGGACAACTACGGTGAGGGACACATCATGTGGAATTCAGGCCTCTCAAAACCACAAACGATATTGGCAGTATGGCAGACACTATGGAATATTACTAATATGCAGACAGTTTTATGAACAGCGTACGCAGTGGTTAGCTTCTTGTTTTTATCTCTTGTACTACCTTGATATTGTTTTTGAGGAAAATGCTCTCTGTATGTAAAAAAAAAAAAAAAAAAGGTTTTGCAAGGATAATCTTTATTATTATTATTATTATTATTATTATTATAATTATAAGTATTAGTATTTAAATAGGTTAAACAAAATGGTATGTAGGTGAATTTATTATTGTATTGTCTTTAGAGGGTATGAAGAAATTAAAACTCACCTGAAAGAAAACAGTAACGCTTTGTCCTTTTTAGAACATGGGGCAGTGGTGCACTTCAGCCTCTAGTGGCCGAAATAAGCAGTATCCTTTGAAAAATTGTGAAAAAAAGTGACCAAAGAAAAGTCTTTCATCTGTTCATCTTACAAAATGTATCCTGGCAAAACTTTTTTCCCACCTGTTTTACAATTTCAGAGATAACCATTTAAAGCAAACTTAGAAAATGCATCACCAGAATCTTTTTTCTTACTTGCAGCTCGGGGCTTTGGTATCTCTGATATCCTGCTTTGAGTTTTGTTTTCTTCCAGTAACAGATTTTATTTTCCCACAGCATGCTCCTCAACCAGCCAATGCAGACGCTCGTTCCCACTAGCAGTGTCACCTCGCAGCCTTCCCAGTGCAACATGGGCATCTCCCAAACCATGTGAGAACTGTTAACTCTCTCTCTCTCTCTCTCTCTCTCTCTCTCTCTCTCTCTCTCTCTCTCTCTCTCTCACTCTCTCTCTCTCTCTCACTCTCTCTCACTCTCTCTCTCTCTTTCTCTCACTCAAATTCTTCTTTGTGCCCTCCAAACAGATACACATTGGAGCAGCAGATCCTCGCCCCTTCATTCTCCATGCAGCAGGTCAACTGCAATGCCGTCCTCGTGCCCTCGCCATGCTTCACGTCGCCCATAATGATCCCACCCAATAGTTTCATCACAAATCAGTCCCCGTCGTCCTACCAGACGCAGCCTCAGGCTTCTCAGCACTCCCTGCAGCCGCAGCAGTTCTTTCAGGTACGGTGTGTTGCGATGCAGCAGTGTGTGTAAATTGCTATCCTTAGGTTTAAGTCTTTAACTTTAAGTAATATGTGATGGTTTGTTGCATAACACTGCTCAGTTCAGTTCAGTTACCTGCGGCTTTGTATTTACTGATTTATGATCATTTTAGGCATTACAATGCATCTGAATTCCTAGTTACCACAGCAACAAGCTCCTGTGTAATTCTCACAGCCTGTCGGAGATCTGTGTTATTTTCAATCATCCTAAAACCTCAGCTTCGTAGCAAAGCTGTGATTTAATCTGAAATGAATTAGGGTGAGGGTCAGATAAGTTATTTTATCCAGACTTGTTTATCATCTTTGTCCAGAAAGGAAACACAAGTCCACCAGCTGTTAAAAAAACCTTCAATAGAGAAATAGTGTGAGTCTGCTGGACCTAGATCCCTCTGCACAGCAAAGAGAATATTGTATCCGTTTATTTAGAGTCACACTCTGGAGCCACTTTAGAGATCATAGATAAAACAGCATCGCCGAAGTAATCGCTTTCAAATTTGGTCAAATATTGATTATTCATTCATCGAGGCATAAGGGGCTGTACAAACATATTGGGTGTGTATGTGTATTATGTCTTTTTTCTGGCTTCATTTTTCTATATCAGAGATTTTATTTCAGAATTTTCTTGCAAGATCTTCATAAAAATAAATAAATAGATTAGTTACATTAAAAACTAGGGCTGTGCTGAATGTAACTTCACATTCAAAGCTTCTATTAAGCTTTTCGAATGAATCTTCAATTTTCTGTCACTATAATTTATGATGTCCTCGCCCGAAAAATCTATATCGGGGTTATATAAATGTAATTTATGGTTAACTTAACAACGCTCTGGAGTAATTGGAAATGTTTTGGATCACACAAGTTGGAAACAATTCTACGCAGCCACCACTATAACATAAAGAACATAAGTGTAGCCTAATCTTTATCTGCAACTGCTCAGAAATACTCGGTTTAAACGCAATGAATGTGCAAAAAAGAAGAAGAAAAAAGCTGTGCAGCATTTGAATGCTAAATTTTGAATGTCAAGATTATGAATGAAGCTTCAAACTATTCTGAATCGGTACAGCCCCATCAAAAACATTTGTGTTGTGTGGAGCCATGGATCATAAAGGTCATTACCAACAATGTGACGTCTCTGTATTTGGGCTTTAATTCATGGTCTCTCTCTGTGCCATTTTTTCACAAGCCAACATTTTTCAATCAACATTATAACAGAACAACAGCCAAGTTAAATGTCATATGGAGTTACCCTATAATATAATGCATCTTTAGCACAACCCAGCCTGTTCTACTAATGGGTTAAAGGACAATATTATGTTACCGGGGCTTTTAAGCCGCCACAGAGCTGGTGACATCGGTAATAACTGTTCATTTAGTGGCTCTTGGATGACGCACTGTTTGTTATGTTTGTTATGCATCTCAGTCACATTATATTCATATTCCCTTTTATGTCCACAGATGGCTCAAGGACTTGTACACGGTGGATCTACTCCAGCCTTCTTACACACCTCTAATGTCTCCCAGCAAAGCACTGTGGGATACATCCAGCAGCAGCAAACACAGCAACTGCTGCAAGCACAACAGCAACAGGCGCAACAGCAACAAAGGCAATACCAACATTCCCAAAACCAGACTGGCAGTGTTTCCGACTTCAGAAATATGCTGACTCGGTAGCGCTGTGGACCATGTTAGAGCACTGAGATCTCAACTCTGTGTTGTCGCCGTGTTGGCGGCGGCACGTCGTGGCATATGGAAGTCAAACCTGACGTCAAGTTCTGTGGAAAGAAATGCCCGAAAGTGGAGCATTAGCTTCTCGTGACCTTACTGTTGATGTTCATGAGAAGCCAGTCTGTGCATCACCGGAGTGGAAACCACAAGCAGAGGCTGCACTGACCTGACGTCACCTGCAGGATCCAAGGAGGGTCTGGGGTGCTGGGCCTTCATCGCCGGCCCGCGTTACACTCAGAGGTCAATCAGTGGAACTGCTGGAACAGGTGGATTATCAAAGCTCTCAAGAAGACACCACTTTCACATCCATGTGGAAGAGTTTCCATCTAAATGTCTGTTTGCACTTTCGTACCCCCCCATACCTAAATATAGAATATTTAGTTTTGCCCTTGAATTATTATTCTATTACGCACGACGTACAATCATCCCCCCGGTCAGATTTTTAGCTCCAATATAAATGGTTCATCTCATCAAAAGGGATTTGTGTCGACATCAATGGGAATAATTCAGTTGCCGTTCCCATTTCGTCCACAGAACAACGTTTTACTTGCAGGTATGTTCACTATAGAGGGGCAGGAATATTCTCTGGTTATTAGAAAGGTCTATCTAGATTTTTAAAGCCTCAATCTGGGAGTGAAGAAGGGATGCTACAACTGTCCCACCACTTCTCTTCACTGAGAAGAACAACAGTCCTTAAACAAGCTACCCGAGGGGGAACATTTGTGCCTTTACCCGTGGTTCGCCCACGGTGCAGTTTGATGGTTGTGTCCGATTACGGCTTTAAAAATCCAGCTAGGGTCCATTTGGAATACAAAGTTATATTTTCATAGGCCATCATTTATTATTTTCCGCATCAGATTTAAACAAAAGACATCTAGATTTTTAAACGGATATATTACAAATATATATTACATGCTTTTCAGTAAGTCCAAACTCTTACTGTAATGCTAATAGTGAATAAGATAACTATTTACTAAAACCCTTAAATCACTTCATTTTTATTTATTAAATATATATTTGAAAGATATATGGTATTAGAAAACTCGTTTTATACTACAAAGGTTCTAATTGTTTTGTGTTCATTTAGACATGGACAGGTCAACGCTGGTCTTAATGTCTCAGCCCACCTGGATTAATGGTTTAATGCAAGAACAGTCCGCTGACGTGTGTGTGGGAATACAACTAAGTGCTGCAGAAGTTTAAGCTTGGTGATTATATATGTTGAGATTCTGCCTGCTACCTGGATATTTGTGAACAGTATATCACCCTGTTTATTCTGCATTTGTTTAGTTTTGTTGTCCTCCTGAGAATTCACTAAATGTACGCTCTGATCGTGACCAAATGAGCTAATTTACAAGCTAACAATACATCGCCTCCTACGATGAATGTGATCTCATTAAAAACTAAAAATACTGCCAGCAGATTACATTTTCCCTGCAGATATAGAAACCTCCAATGCATTATTGTATCATACAGATGCAGCGATGACAAAAAGAGTCAGTATTTCAAGAGGTTACAATCCTCTTCTTTTCATACTATGCTTTTTGTATGACAATCTTTTGAGTATGTCGTATATTTTTTAGATTCTTTGACGTGCAACTTCTAAAAAGCTCTTCAAACTGCACTCTTATCACACAATCATTGTTAATATAAATTTAAGCAGACGATAATCTTCATTTTGCAGCGCTGCGATAATGGTGAGAGGACATTAGTAACGAGAAGCCGGATTAGCAGTTGAACGTCCAGGAAGAAACCGCACTAAAGAACCCGCATGCATCTCTCTTTAGTTAATGACAATCAGACAACTCTAACAGTATACTGTACAGAAACTGCCTGTGCCAGAGTCTGACTTCGTTTGATTTTAAAAATCTATCTTTAAACCTGTTCCTGTAGTTGTTTCCAATTTCTCATGACTCAGTGTTTCCTGGAAGTCTCACTGTGGAACTTGTGCTACACTTTATAAAAGGCAACCCTTCATGCTCAATGCGACAGTTTGGTCTCGGCTGTACAAATCAAGCTAGCTGCGTCATCATGGTCCCCGTCAAGACTGGTGCTGCTGTTCACAGTGGACGACAAACAGAGCACTCGACACGTACGTTCAGTGCCGGTTTACACTTTCCTATGTGCAATGACAATTTGAAAAGAAAAGAAGAATGTTAATTTATAGTTTGAAATGTTTCCCCAACAGATGTACGATGTACTGTGTATATATAGAGGTGTATAAGAAGCCACTCTACCATGTAAATTATATGGAAGTATTTTTTTAATGAAAATGTCCTAACATTCCTCCAACCGTTTATCAGCAGTATCTTTTTTTAAGGTGTCAGTGGGAATGTGGTGCAGAGTGGTAGTTATTCCCCAAACACTATCGCTGGAGTCACATGTTCACAGTGATCATGAAAAAAGATGAAATGAAGAATCCCAATGACCAAGCAGCATTTCAGACACTTTAAGAATCAGCTGTGTGGTCTTTAAAGGGTTGTTCAGCCAAAAATGACTAAAGTTAAACCTGAAAATTCATTTTGCATTTTTTTTTTCTTTAATGGGTTTCAGTTGTTTAGCTTTCAAGAAAAAGTGCAATTGTACATCAACGGTTGAGGAAAGTCTTACTTTATGTATTTACATCCACATTGAGTAACAGTAAAGACTGCCTTTAAAAGTTCAGCTCAGCCAGCAACTCAGAGGTGCCATAGATGACTACATGTTTTACTTTCCTCCATCTGTCAAATTCTTTTCAAATCACTGAAAGAAATCTAAAGACACTTTTTTGAAAAATGTTCAACCTTTCAGTTAACTGCAGTGAAATTTCCCCTCGAGTTTGTTTTCCATCTAAGCATTCGCATGCAGGGAAGATCTCAGTCCATGTTTGTCTAAAAAGTCATCATACTGTTATTTACTTTGCTACGGTGGTCGAGGGAAATTCTGCTCATTAATCTCAGCTATGAGTGAATTGTGTTGATAGTTCATGCATTGTGCTCCAGATGTGGGTTAAGCCCTGAATTATTTTTGCCTTGGACAAATCACCGAGTCTCCGCCACATGTTTGGATGATTTTTATAGGTTTTTTTAAAGTGTGTATTGCTTCACAGATGTTATTGTAAATAATCCATCTCCCTAACAGTAGTTGCCGCACCTTTTTTTCTTTTCTTCAACTTTCAGAGTGCTTTTTCTTCTTCATGGGGATTTTCATTGAGTGTCATTGTTTTTGAAGGCATGTGATTTTTAAAATCACATTTAACTTTTCTGATTTGTAAAATAGTGACTGACACCTTAAATGTAAGTGTGGGCAGTGAGATTATTGCTTTCTGTGTAAGATTTGCCAGGATGTGAACAAAACTGATCTGGTGCACAGCCATTTCTGCAGTTTCAGTGCAGAAACAAACATTGAATATATTGTATAAAAGAATGTAAAAAAAAGTTGAAACTATAATATATAGTATTTTATATGTCTAATAGATTACAAACGTATGTTACATGATTAAAAAATTAAAGTAATTTTGTAACAGATAATGAAGTGTCTTATTAGAAGTGAGGCTTGTTTTATTTTTGCATTTCAAGTTTGTGTTGCAGTTTGTTTTCTTTCTGTATTTACCATCAAAATAAGCTTTAAAAATATCATTAATATTGTTTTAAAAGTAATTAACAAATTAAGTTTACATTCTAAAATATATTGATATTAATAATGTTATATTGAATTATTTATAAATCAACCTGGATATTGTGAAATATTTGAAATTATTATTTTTTAAACACATTGTTATTCTGAGCAAACCGTTTGCATCGTAAAATTATTTATGTACGACTATTTTCTCAACTGTGTGTTCTCAATGAAAAAATATTTTCACATCAGAAATCTAAGCTAGTATTAATCTATGAAAAAAGACTTGAAGGAAAAAGGTTTGGCATCAGTACTTAGATTAAATATTGTGCAACACGTAAACACAGTCCATATGAGCCACTGTCACACCTCCCTGTGAGTTTCACAGTGATTCATTTGATGTCAGCCATCCAAAATGTCTACTGTGAAGATTTGCTGTTAAAACTTGCAGTGTGTCGTAAGCGAACACCTTATTTATAGCCTAAGCAATCTGTCAAATACACAGTTGAATTCTGATGGTAATAAAATATGCAATGTTATGCATTTCAGCATTTTAATTGGTCGCACAAACATTTTTCTCTTTACAAAACCATTATTGAAAGAATTATGTGACATCTACTGTACATGTGTAACTGGTAATCAGAGAAACTACAAGTATCGAATTGAGGTTTGGTATTAATACATTTGCTTTCTAATGACATGATTAATGTATGCTGATAATAATAATTACAAGATATTCTCACAGAGCTGAACACCTATACCTCTTAGTCGAGAGAAACCTCTGTCACTCTGTACACCTTGTTGATCAGGACTTCCACCTCGTCTCCACCCAGATGGCAAAGGTCTAAGATGCACACAACGTGTGTGTCCTCCAGCTCACTGGCAGTCCCCAAGACCTCCTCTGCAAGACAAACATTGAATCTAAATATGCTGCTATGTATTAGTGATAAAAGACTTCCCAGGTCTGCATGTATCAAGGCCGAAATTAATGTGTTTTGGTCCTCCTCTTCTCCAGCGGTGTAGTGAGTACCTGGTTGAGGAAGTGTTGATTCGCTGTGGTTGGCGGTGTCGCTGAGCGGAGAGAGGAAGCCTGATGAGAGGCAGGACAGCATCGTGTTGCCATGGGGATCCTGAGGAAGACCGACAGCCCTGGGCTCATCTGAGCTCACAACGGGAAAATATGCAGCATCCACGGCTATCTGCTTGTTTATGCCTGTCAAAAAGATCAAACAAAAGAAAATTGGAAAACTGATTTTGATGGTCGTCATCATCTTTCTTTGCTGACAGTCTAACAGCATAAAAACATATGAAATTAATAATTAATAGTTTTCTTTTTCTTCAGGTCATTTTGGTCATCTTTTAAAGTAAAACTCAACAAGGCATGATACTCGTCCGTGAGAGTTGGGACTGCCGTTGTTAAACGCACCCCCAATTTACTTCAATTCATCAAGAATTGTCTTGTCTTTGGATTCTTCGTTCACCGAGAAAAACATTGTTGAGGAATTCAAAGTAACACAGGGTGAGTAACTGATATACAAATGGTCATTTTGGGGGTGAAGTATTTTGTTAGCAATACAGTTATATTTGTATCATGTTTGGTGTGTTCTCTAAATGTGACCCACACCTCTGACTGCAACTTGGTTTCCGCTGAAAGCCGATCTCTACCTCACTCAAAGTGACTCATTAACGACCAAAAGATAATATAATCAAAACATAAAGGCCAGTAAGCGAGGTCTGCACTTATTCAGGACTAACCGAATTAGATGGCAATTTTTTGTCCACTTTAGAGAGCTTTTCAGAACCAAGGCCTACATCATATGAAGAATTCAGACATAATATTATGCAGGGAACAAGAGGATGTTCAGGTTGGACCAAAGAGAAAGAAATGCTAAAATTAACTTCTTGTGCATCACAGATCGGATAAATTCTTATGATAAAACTTTACCTAATATTGTTACTTGGTAGTATCCTGGGAAAACCACAGGAGGGATGGTGTCGGAGCTCAGCTCTGGTGTCCACCGCGTTGGCTGAAGGTTACTCCGCTGCAGGAGGACGTTCTTTTGGTCAAACGTGAACCTCCGAGACACGCTGTCCCGGTACAGACCGCCTTGACACAGATGTTCAGACATTTCTTGTCGCTGCTTCGGCCAACTGCTGCTTTCCCAAGATATTATATCAGAGTCTGATGGAAACAAATGCGTCAGTGTGACAAGGTATCAGAGTGTGTAAGGTACACCGCAGTGAAGCTGTAGCTCCGGCAACTCACTTTGATTTTGCAGTTGTCGTCCGCATTCCACATCCTGAGCGTCCTCGGATCCAGAGTCGCTCTCTTCTTCTTCCTGCTGTTGTCCTTCCTCTGTATCTTTAAGTCTCCTGTAAATGCAGAAACAAATGAGCTCAGAATGATTGAAGTAGATTACAGATGAATACTACCAGCTGGTTCTTCAGTACCTTTTTACTGACACGCTACAACGATTCAAGGAGGACTGCTTGGCTTTTCTAGAAAACATGTTGATATTTTGCATTTCATTAACAAATTAAAGGGCTAGACATGTGCTCCTACTGTACTGTACTGTACTTTTAGTCAAGAGTCATATCGTACCTTGTTAGAATTTTTCTTTTTCTTCCTCTTGCCGAAGTTGTCTCAGCAGTTAAACTGGCCACCAAAATCTGCTCAGCTGTTGAGGGATGATTGTGTGCATCTGGTTCAGCTTGTTCACACACATCAGTAGAAACATCTGGCACCTGCAAGGAATCAGTGTACTTATTTTACAGTTTCAATATTTACTACTCTTGGAAGGATGCTTTGAAATAACATCCCTTACCTCTTTCTCATCTGTTCCTCCAGACTCTGTGGTCTTTGGGTTTTTCATGTACCGCACTGATGCGATCTGTCCTTGAATTGCAACTTTTTTATGTTCCCTATATTGGAGGGTCTCTAACTCCTTCTTCAAGTCCGCCGCAGCAACAAGAGGAACGTGAGCTGAAGATGGAGCAAAAAGGTCTTAAAACAAAAAAGGTCTATGGATGCAGGATTTATGTGCAGGGTATACTGTATATGCTACTTTACACAATAAAAAGATGTCTGTAAATTGTTTTCTTATGGGTAGCTTGGAAGAAAAGCTTTTGGAAATTCAAATAAATTGTATGTAAAATTATCTTCAACTAAACATTAAGCATTGAGATACATTTAGTGCAAATAATTTATCTGGACCGTGCACACTGTATCTTGTCACAAAACTGCAGGAAAATGCTAACCCAGATACTAAAAAATAAATTCTGATTACGGTAATAAAAGCATTCTCCCTCACCTGAGGAATCTGCCATCGACTGGGTAAATTTCAGAGGGGGACGAGGGTAGCAATAATGACCACCAACAGCAGTCTTCTGGAGGACAACGTTGTCCTTCAGAGTTTTGGTCCACTGGATGAAGCTCTTTACTCTGGGGTCACTCACATATGGCTGACCTTTGTGGTAGCCTGTTGCGGAGACAGATAACCATTACCATTACCGTCACCACATACATTATCAGGTCCTTATTGTTACAGCTGTGCTGACCTGTGATGAACGTCTCAGTCTCGCAGCTGCTTGTGAGGTAGGGCAACGAACCTTCCACTTGACAAACTCTCATCTGAGTGCACACCAGGTAGGTCACTGTGGAAGAGAAGATGATAAACAGACTGAAGTGAAAATGCAAACAAGTGTGGCAGCAGAGCTATCAGATAGGAGCCGATACATGTGACTTACTTGGACATATATGACTGAAGACTTCTGGTTGGGAAGAGGAAAAGACCTCCAGGATAAAAGGGCGGTCCGATGTTCCATCCACCGCGTGGATCCAGCGATGCGTCCAGAATTTTTCTGGGCCTAAAAGGTCAACATGGTCAATCATCAATAACTGAAATAATTTTTTTTTTAAAACTTCAGTTTTAAAATATAAATTCCAGTTTATAGATTTCTTACCCTTGTTCCCTTTACTCTTCACTCTTTCAACACGCCCAACAAATGTCACCAAACCAATGACATCACATCCAGAATTGTTGGATAATTTGTCCAACTCTGACCTGTAAGATACATACAAAAAGGCATATTAGGGTCTATGTAGGTAAGATAAAAAATACAATTAAAATAATAATAATAATAATAATAATAATAATAATAATAATAATAATAATAATAATAATAATAATTACGGAGCCGGGAGAGGGGTGTAACATTCCAATAATAAAAATCTGAATTTCCAAGACAAGAAAATTTAGGAAAAGATACTTGGAAATTCAACCTTGCAAAGTGAAGCCATGGGGTTACTTGATTGATTTATATTCTCGTTAATGAGTGTCTTTAATCTAAGTATTTTCTTGCAAATTAATAACTTTATAATTTCAGAGAATATCCAAGTTTTTTTATGTTACATTTACAACTTTAATCTTGGAAAGTCTGTAGTCTTTTTCTGGAATATTACGCCCCTCCCCTGGCTCTGTGTGTATACAGTGTATATGTATGCATGTACAGTACCAGTCAATGAGAATGAGAAGGTGTGTCCAAACTTTTGACTGGTACTGAGAGAGATATATATATATATTATTTTTTTTATTTAACGAAACTGAAATAAGTTAGAATGTCTTTTGTATTTGTATGAACAAAAAGAACATAGCGTACACAACTTAAGTGCTACATAAAGATAGACAAATGTTCAACTTTAGATTGATCGATGGCCGTTCATTACCTGGTGATGAACTGGTAAGAAACCTCAGGCAATCCCCACTGAGGCAGTACACTCTTTGGTGAGAGCACAGTGATGATTGAAGTAGGGTTGCGAGGGTTCAGGCAGATTTCTTGGAAAAATACATATGAAGATATTACATTTAAGCTTGGGGTGTACTGTGGTTCACCAGCCCTTTCAGAAGTAAATATGTACATACCTACAGAGTTAAAGGTCTTCATTCTGTGATGGTCCATTTGTGGGTGTGACCGGTTTGAATAACTCTGCTTTAAGGTGTAATTTTGGATGTACAACACTGTGCCTACGCTCAGTCGCTGGTAAAACTCTGGACAAAGTTCGTTCCAAAGTACAAGGGACATCGTCCCACTCTGGTCAGCGACTTCAAAGTATGCCTGAAATATGACGAAGCATGAGGTGAAAAACAAGTAGACCACACTCTGTCACAACATATAAATGTGAGATCCTGTTCACGTCTTGTTACTGAGGCTCAGTGAATTCAAACTCACCTGGTACGGATAATCAATCTTGAGCCCAAACTTGCCATAATATCGTAATCTGGATTTGTGTATTATCTTCACTAGGAGAGGGAGAGGTTTCCATGTGTTTCTAAAGCATGACTCCAGACTACTAAGAAGAGTAATCTTGGACACTGTTGAAAAGAAGACATTGTGGAAAACACATCTTCAGGATTTCATTCAAAATACATTTTAAATACATTTCGCAAGAAGAAGCATTAGTTTTGTGTTTTTGACTGTTGGTCAGACAAAACGAGTGTTCTGAGAAACTGTGATGGGCATTTTTCACCATTGTTAAGTTGTGTTACCCATGAGATAAATCAAAAAAGAACATTCATAATTGCAATAATTGTAAGTTGCATCATATCCAACGTATTAAATACACTAAATTGCCTTGTGTGTAACTTATATTTAATCCAACTGTCATCCTAAAAATATTAGAGGTTTTAGGTCAGCCCTGCAGCTGAAAAGCCAAGCAGCAAAGTCCACCCCAGTGGTGTAAATGTAAGCCATGATGTAAACAGACCAGTGCGTGACAGAGGGTTCATCAGAGTGTCTCACCGTCCAGCACTGTGTCAGATGAGTGAGACCCTGAGGTCCAGATGTCTCCCTCTGGGTCTTCGTTGTGCCACAAAGACAGGTAATGTTTGCGGCTCACCTGGAGGGGAACATTACTTTGCAGCTCCACACTCCTCTCCATGCCATGCTTGACTAGCATGGGCAGTGAATTAACATCATTTATGGCGGGTAGGAGAGCAGACCTCTCTACGCCACATCTGAGCTTTTCAATGCAGATGTAACCGTGTCTCAGTCTCCTCTCGTTGTAAACAAAAGAGCACTGCGTGATGCTGATATCAGTCCCAGTCCTCAGTATGTTTGTGTGCACCAGGTGATTTAAACCAGGGTGAACATAGCATTTGGCTCGCCACACTCCGTCAGTGACCGTCACGTCGTAGCTGTAGCTGTCGGGCTGCTGCCCCTGGGTTTGCTCAGATAAGTACCGTTGAAGTGCGATGACAGCGACAGTAGCCGCCTCCTCAGTGTTTACTTTCAGACACTGCGTGGAGGATAGCCGCTCCAACGTCCTCTGGAGGAAAGACACTTGAGAAAGACCAGTGACCACCGAAGAACAAGACGAGTTATCCTCCATTATGGACAGTTAAGTCAACTAGTTACCCGTCAGATAGCTGTCACCAACGTTTCTCATGTTAGCTTGATGGCTAACTAACTTCTTCCTGCCATTATTAGCATAACTTTTCTATACGCGTTTAAGCTTATGCAGATAAATTAATGGTGTCTGAGTGAATGTAAGAGTAGACTTATCTTACTACAGCTAATTTACCATATAATATTTAATATTTATCGGTGTCAGACACTTCGCCAACGAAGTTACAGTCGTCACAGTAACCGCTGGCTGAACGTTATTGAGCATCGTTGGTTACAAACAACGCGGGTGCTTCTTCTTCTTTGGTTTTACTGAAAGACTACAAATCAACGTTTAAAAAGGTGCATGCCGCCATCTACTGTACCGGAGGCGATTATTACGAATCCTACTGTAGTGAAGTCATGACCCGCCCTCCGTGGACTCTGATTAGCTAGTACTCGATGCTGCCAAAGATGACGTTTTCACGTAGTGCGTTGAACAAAGGTAACGCACTACATCAGAGACTGTTCAATAATATAAAGCATCTTTAGCCACATTCTTTAGCGGAATGGATTCTTAAATAAACAAAACATGGATCAGCTTGAAAAAGCATCGTCTGCATTAATGCATTAATGTGGTTATTGCATTTTACTGCTGTAGATGTTTAATGTTGAGCTCATTGTACTGTTGGATAGTTTAATCTACAGGAAAGCGAGCATCATATTCATCACATCACGAATGTAATCTCTAAAAATATATATTTAAACAGCCATGTTTTAAACATTATTTGTAAAACACTAACAGGGAACATTTAAAATTGTACTTACAAATGTTGAACTGAATTTAAATGTATTTGTTGTTTGAAAGGGAAGATGCTATTGCTTATCATAATTCTTATCCCTTGTTTTCTGATGATGCTTACATCATTTTACTTAGGTAAGGTTTTGAATGCAGGAATTTTACTTTTTTTATTGTAGTGGAGTATTTTCACAGTTTGGTATTAGTGTTAGCAAGGTCTGATGAATCAATAGCCATCGATCCTTGACAGATGAAGTTTTTCATTTATCAGAAATTGTATATGTTATATTTCAACAATAACAGAGAAGCAGTTGTTGGCAGTGAAATTAATGCAGGTAGTTGGTGGTAATTATTTACATGTCCAGCAGCAGGGACTAATTAAGATTACAGTACATTTCAAAGTAAAAGGCATGCAAATAAAACCAAGCACACTAATAAAAAACAATTCAAAACCCAATATATATAGCCACAGCACACATAAATATCAAATGTAAGAAAAGCAAATAAAACCATTACTTCTGCCTTGTGACATACTTCGTTACATCCCACCGAATACCTCCCTGTGTGTTCCCCAATGACGTATTTTCCTGCACACAGAATGACAAATTGTGCGTCACACCTCTTGCTCTCCTTTTGTATTGTATAGGTGTTCTAGAGCTTTTTGGGGGTCTGCCAGCTTTGAGTGCTCTTCGTTCCCCCAAAGCTACCTTTCTCAGAGACACTGTGGGTTGTACACCTACTGCGGTTGTCATTTGGAGGAAGCCTCTTGTTACACCAACCTTGGAAGCAATGTGGGTGGTCTTGCCAAAGCAGAACAGTGCAGACTGAATAGCACTGGTGGTCTTCAGCTTGTGAAATGTCTAGCATTAACACATAAATCATGCATGTTTTTCCCATTACACAGCCATGCAAACTTGAATCAATACCCAAATACTTCTGTCGTGAAAAGTTTGAATTAAGTCCTTACAAATTACCAGTGAAGTCTATTACACTGAAATGTAGATTCTTGAGAAATAAACTTGTCTTTGGAGTATTTATTCTTTGCAAAGAAGGTTCAATAATCATACAGAGTGCAAGCAGTCTGGGTGAGGAAAGAACACAAATCACAAACAGGATTGGTGATAAAGCGCAGCCCTGGCGGAGGCCAACATCCACTGGGAACGAGTCCGACTTACTGCCGAGTATCCGGACACAACTGTCACTTTGGGCGTACAGGGATTGGATGGCCCTCAGAAGTGACCCCCTCACCCCATACTCTCGCAGCACCTCCCACAGTATCACCCGGGGGACCCGGTCATATGCCTTCTCCAGATTCACAAAACACATGTAGACCGGATGGCCATACTCCTAGGATCCTTGCGAGAGTGAAGAGTTGGCCGACGACCAGGACGGAATCTGCATTTTTCCTCTTCAAACAGAGGTTTCTATCAGCCGAACCCTCCTTTCTAACACCTTGGAGTAGACTTTACCAGGGAGGCTGAGAAGTGTGATACCCCTGTAGTTGGCACACACTCTCTGGTCCCCCTTTTTGAATAGGGGAACCACCACCCCGGTCTGCCACCCCCTAGGCACTGTCCCAGACTTCGACGAAAATGTTGAGGAGTCGTGTCAACCAAGACAGCCCCTCAACACCCAAAGCCTTCAGCATTTCTGGATGGATCTCATCAACCTCTGCGGCTTTGCCACTGTGGAGTTGTTTGACTATCCTCAGTGACCTCCATCAGGGAAATTGACGATGGTCCCCCATCAGCTTCCAGCTCTGCCTCTACCATAGAGGGCGTGTTAGTTGGATTCAGGAGTTCCTCAAAGTGCTCGTTCCACCGCCCGATAACCTTCGTAGTCGAAGTTAGCAGGGTCCCACCCTTGCTGTACACAGCTTGGAGGGTTCCCCGCTTCCCCCTCCTGAGGTGCCGGACGGTTTTCCAGAAGCACCTTGGTGCCGACCGAAAGTCCTTCTCCATAGCTTCTCCGAACTTCTCCCACACCCGCTGCTTTGCCGGACAGGCTTCCCTGACCACCGGGGTCCACCACCACGGTGTTCGAGGGTTACCGCCCCTTGAGGCACATAAGACCTTGAGACCCCAGCTCCTCACTGCAGCTTCAGCAATAGAGGTTTTAAACATCGCCCATTCAGGTTCAATACCCCCAACCTCCACAGGGATGTCTGAAAAGCTCCGCCGGAGGTGTGAGTTAAAGATCCCCAGGACAGGGGCTTCCTCCAGACGTTCCCAGTTCACCCGCACTACCTGTTTGGGCTTACCAGGTCTGTCCAGAGTCTTCCCCCACCCCTTGATCGAACTCACCACTAGATGGTGATCAGTTGACAGCTCCGCCCCTCTCTTCACCCGAGTATCCAAAACATGCGGCCTCAGATCAGATGATACGATTACAAAATTGATCATTGACCTTTGGCCTAGGGTGCTCTGGTCCCACGTACACTTATGAGAATCCTTATGTTCGAACATGTTGTTTGTTATGGCCATTCCATGACTAGCACAGAAGTCCAACAACAAACGACCGCTTAGGTTTAGATCAGGGAAGCCGTTCCTTCCAATCACGCCTCTCCGGGTGTCTCCATCGTTTCCCACGTGCGAGTTGAAGTCTCCCAGCAAGACTACGGAGTCCCCTACTGGAGCTCTCTGCAGGGCTCCATTCAGGGTCTCCAAGAAGGCCGAATACTCCAAACTGCTGTTTGGGGCATAGGCACAAACAACAGTCAGAGTTCCCCCCCCCCCATAACCTGAAGGCGTATGGAGGCAACCCTCTCGTCCACCGGGGTGAACTAGAGGGTAGCAGTGCTCAGCCGGGGACTAATGAGTCTCCCCACACCTGCCCAACGCCTCACACCTTGGGCAACTCCGGAGAAGAATAGAGTCCAACCCCTATCCAGGAGTACGGTTCCACAGCCAAGTCTGTGCATAGAGGTAAGCCCCACTGAGACCAATTTGCCTTGGGAGACCCTACCAGGAGCACCAGGCTCCAGATAACACAGCTCTTAGGTTCATAAGGACACACAAACCTCTCCACCACGGTAAGGTGATGGTTCCCGGAGAGGCAGGTAACATTTTTCCTTTTAGCTTAAATGTACATTCACACACTCACACTTACTCACACTCCAGACAATACAGCTCTCAGGTTCATAGGGGGGGGGGGGGACCCCTCTGATAGTCACCTCTAAAATGAAGTCAAATCAAATAATGAAATAATGAGAACATGCTCAATTTGATCAATAATGATCAGATATTTCTGACAGCAGCGGTGGTGTCAGAGAGGAGGGTGTTGTGCAAGCTGTAGAGCATCATGGACAATGACTCACCCTCTCCACCATGTGCTGTCCTCATACAGGAGCACCTTCAGCAACAGACTTATACCACCAAGATGCACTACAGAACGCCACAGGATGTCCTTTCCCCCTGTGGCTATAAGACTTTACAACGCATCCACCTCAGGTTGTGAGAGGGACAGAGGAGACATAGTGACCTGAGGTCCTCTCTCTCTCTCTCTCTCTCTCTCTCTCTCTCTCTCTCTCTCTCTGTCTCTCTCTGTCTGTCTCTCTCTCTCTCTCTCTCTCTCTCTCTCTCTCTCTCTCTCTCTCTCTCTCTCTCTCTCTCTCTCTCTCTCTCTCTCTCCTTTTCATACATAGTTTGAGTTGGTCATTTTTATCTTGTGATTTTATGTTGTTATTTTGCCAAATACTGCACCTTACATCATTATATTGTTATCTGGCCAAAGACTGCACCTTACCTCATCTTGTTGAATATTGCACCTTACCCCACCTCATCTTATTCTTACATTTTACTATGGATATATATATTTGTACAAAACATTTTGCACTATTTGTAAATTTTTGTTTTGTAAATCTTATACTGTTTCCTACTGTGTATTGCAACTGTTGCACAACAATTTCCCTCGTTATAAATAAAGATCTATCTATCTATCTATCTATCTATCTATCTATCTATCTATCTATCTATCTATCTATCTATCTATCTATCTATCTATATATATATATATATATATATATATATATATATATATATATATATATATATATATATATATATATATATATATATATATATATATATATATTTATTTATTTATTTATTCTATATTTATTCTATCTATGAGCGCGCACTGTTCATGGTTTTCTACAGGGGAACATTAAGCCTGCTGTTCGCCCTTGTGGCCGCTGGTGGCGCTGTGCGTCAGGATGCTGGTGAGTGTCAATCTACCATTACAACACGAAGAAGCGCCAAAGCGCAAGAAGCAATAACAAACAAACCCACCAGAAAGCTAACGCAACTTTGGGAAACCGAGCACACAGGCAAAGTGTCTCCTTTGTGTTGGACAAACATATTCTTTGTTTATATTCTACTAACTGTGTATGATACGATGTACACGGATTACAAAGAAGACGTATAGTAATCTGTCACGGGACTGGTATCTAACATCTGCTAATACTAGCCGAACGCTAACGTTAATCCTTCCCGTCCCGTTTTCTTGTGGTATTATAGGGTTGTCGAGAAAGTAGCTAACGTATTAAAGAAAAACTAAGTTGATTATTACACTGACATGTGAGAAACCTAAGTGAGACGACTGGGTTAAGATTACAACCTTCACGATAGAAGACTACTAAGGTACGTGACTAACTAAATTACACACAATAACATTAACAGTTACCCATATGACTTTGATATGTTATTGTAATTGTAATTTGTTGTTGTATGGAACATTACCAAAACCGGAGGTTATAACTGTTATGACAGTCCAGTGTGTTAGACGACTTTAACGTAACTAATTATAGCTAATCGCCTGCCAGGAGTAGCAGTAGTTAAGTCATGTGGTTTCTCAGGACGTGATGGTGAAACATTAGCTAGCCACATAACTAACAGGTTTAGCATTGCGACAAAAGTAACACAGCAGATTTTTTCAACACTAACTTCATTCAGGCAGTTACAACAACAAAATGTGTCACGTTGATTAAACATACCGTCAGTTGTGGTTTAATTGTGCCACGAAGTAGCCTACATACAGTAGGCCTATAGGCCCCAGGACACGTGAACATGTCCATGTTTTTTGTGTTAACATCTTGCCTACCAGCACAACTAACCTAAACATAGCTCTTATTGTACCCTTATCCTATTGCAGTTTGCTTCTTAAACCTGATTTACTGTAATCAAATAAGTTACTGTTACATGCATACCAAAGCGGCAGCGTTAACCAGATCAGATGAGGTCAAGATAATGTTATGCACTATTATGTATCGCAACATGAGTAGCTACCTCCAAATGTAAATTGTGGTGTGTTGATCATGCTTTGTAATATTCAAAATCAAATTGTAAAAGCAGACAAAGAGACATTCAGTTTAGCTTGTGAGCATTCAGCTCTCGAGATTTGATCCACCCTAAATCCAGGTTCTCTTAAGATCTCTTTACATGTCAGTAAAGTGTTGCTGAATTATAGATTTGATTTACCCACAGTTAATTTGCCTGGAATTGCAAACAAGATCACCAACAGGGTTGGAGTGTTACACTCAACATTAATGTGGGGAAATCAAGATTTTAAGAGGTAATATAATGTAGTTATTGGTAACAACAGAAACATCCTGCCATGAAAGGAGTTTGAAACATTAAAGTGATTGCTTTGCAGAGAATTAATAACATTTCTCAGCAAACCTGTGCAGACTGTTGTTAAAAGTAAAATTCACTTATTGTTTTATCCATAATATGTCCTTTTGCTTGTAAAAACCTAGTCTTGAGAGGACATTTGTATTCTCACAAAGTAGTAGGATCACTTTCAAAGTACTTTGCTTAGGTTTGCTCTGCTACTCCATGACAATAGAGCTAGTGAGCCAGTTATACAGTTCCTTGTTTGCATAACCATGTGTTTTTTTACAAAATGTTACCACCTGAATTGTCTATTTGCATTAGTATGTTAATGCAAGGCTGTAGTCAAACGGCTACCTTCCAGCATTTCTTCCTGGTTGCGACTGATTACTCACTCTTGATTATGATGTGTTCTTTTCATATCTTTTTCACAGTTGATAGTGTCACTCTAAGCAAGCAAGGATGGCTCCGCTTGGTGTGTGGTGCACGGGAGCTCGATTGAATGTCCTTATGGTGGTTTTCTGCAGCGTACTGGTTTCCTCACCTACACATGCTTATATATATGCTGTAAGTAATCTTTAAGCTTTAGCTATAAATATGATTCCTCAAATTGTCCTGTAGATAATTTCAGTTCTTGTGTTGTTTTTGCAGCATTATAGCAATATGACCTCCATGTTGTTTGAGGACCTGCCTGCCTTGTTTGGTTCCCCTCTTCCTAAGGATGGAATAATGGTGAGAGCAGAGTATTGGAGAAAGGCTGCATACATAAAAGTAGAAGTCACAGTCTTTTTCTAATGGTGATTTTTCTTCCTCTTTGTGTTAAAGGGAGTTTTGATGGTGACCCGTCCACTTAATGGCTGTACAGCAATAGACCCCCCTCCTCCATTGCCACCATCTTATAATGCCAACACTACCAAATTCATCGCTCTCATCAGACGCTATGACTGCAATTTTGATATAAAGGTCTGTTTTGAGTAACACTGAGTATGTTTTAGTGTCTATAAAGCAAATGTGAGGTGTATGTCTAATGTGACAAACTGGTTTTCAGGTCTTGCACGCACAGCAAGCTGGATACAGTGCTGCAATCGTTCACAACATGTACTCCGACACTCTGCTCAATATGAACTACAGCAATGGTAACTCTCTTTTATAACATTTACATAAGTTCAAAATGTACATCATATAACTAAAATGGCTAACATTTAAATATTGTTTTGTCTTTTATTTTCCAGAAACTATTGCAGAGGAAATTGACATTTCCTCTGTATTCACCAGCTACTATGCCTCGCAAATTCTCAGGAATTTCATAATTCCAGAACAAGGGTAAGTAAAAAAACGCTTTCAGAAATAAAGGTATAAAAATAATTTTCCAAACTAATCAATAATCTTAGACTAAACTGACCTTTTACCACCATTAGATGTTCACAGACCAATACATACAGATCTTTTTGGTGCGAGTGCTAATGGCAATGTTGGTATCCGCAGGGCCTATGTGATCCTCAAGCCGGAGTTTGCTTTTCCACTCTCGTACTACCTTATTCCCTTCACTGGAGTAGTTGGCATGATAATTCTCGTGATGTGTGTTGTCTTGGTAAGTATGGATATGATGTGATGCCTCCCTTTAACCATGGGCCTTAATTATAAATGCTGCTTTGTGTTTTAAAATAGTAACAATTATATTTCAGCAAAGCTAGAGCCATGTAATGATCTGTTAAGATGCTATATGTATTCAGTAGACGCATCTTTTTAGTAAGCTTAAGTCCCCTGAAAACCTTTTTTCCAAATCAACTTCCTACTTACTTACTATGAGCTTTCGGGTTCTACACAAACACTAAATGCAAACTTGCAATTCTCACGTCATCAGTAACTTTGTCTTTTTGTGTTGTTCAGACTATTCGATGTGTACAGTACAGGAAAAGGTTGAGGAAAAATCGTTTGTCCAAGGAACAACTGAAGCGTATTCCAATCCACAAGTTCAGTAAAGGTAATGAGATTGAATTGTTTTCACTGTTACTGTAAGATGTTGTTAAAAAAAGAAAGATTAGACCCAATTGATTAAATTCCTGCATGGGCATTTAAAGTCTATGAAGTCTTTTCTATAATCTTCTGCAGGTTTTTACTTACAGAGCAGCTTCTTGTGCTGAAATGTTACCCAAGAATTTAAATAACATTTCACTTATATTTGAATGATTTAAGTTGAAAACGTTTCTCTTCTGTTTCAGGGGATGACTATGATGTGTGTGCAATCTGTCTGGATGATTATGAAGAAGGAGACAAGCTGCGAGTTTTACCTTGCTCGCATGGTAAATATTTGATATGATATCATGAAATGTGTACGTTACAGTGCAAAAAACCTCTACTGATACACAGACCGTGCATGAATATACCCTTTCTTACAGGTCAACATTTGTACCCCTACCTAGTGTATCTTCAAAAGCACAAAATTATAATCGGAATGTTCATGAAGGAACATTATCCCCTTTTCTCCAAACTTGAAATTGCCTGCTCTGCAGTAGGGCTACACGATATGAGAAAAATGCGATTACTTTGTTGAATATTGCGATAATGACATTACTTACCATAAATCAACATATTAAAGTGTCATCAGGTCTGCCTTGCCTGCTGCTGCTTTCAGTTTACTGATAAATGACATTTGTAAACACAAAGTGAAAGTAAATTATTTCAAACACTCTTTTATTGATCAAATTGAACTGAACACAAAAGGCACCAATACAAAAAAAAGAATGATAATTGCTTTTTAAAGTGCATTTTTCTACCGATACTCTCTTTCAACTAACTCAAACAATTCCTGGTTGCAATTCCGCACTCTTCTGCGATGTGTTTATTGTTCAAGTTGGCATCACGATAAGGCTGGGCAATATGGAGAAAATCAGATATCACAATATTTTTGACTAAATACCTCTATATTGATATTGTGTTTGACCATTGGTGCTTTTATAAAATATTTACACAATGAGATTTTTGATAAATAATCATCAGTTATGTGGATATAAGTGGGGGGGGGGGGGAAATCCAATGATAGAACAGTCTGAAAAAAGTTATAAAAACACTATACTGTAATGCAGCCTTTAAAACCAGGAAAAGACCACACGTATGCCATATTACAATATCCAAAATCTAAGACCTAATCTAGTCTACAATATCAATATAATATTGAGATTGCCCAGCCTTGCGTCGTGCTGACAAAAAAAAAAAAAAACACTGCTCACTGCCACTCTTTCTGTTGTCAGCCTACCACTGCAAGTGTGTCGACCCGTGGCTCACACAGACCAAGAAGACGTGTCCTGTGTGCAAACAGCGCGTCACTCGCAACAACATGGAGCACTCAGAGTCCGAGTCTGAGGAGGAAACTGGACAACGCGGGGAGGAAGAAAGAACGGAGGGCGGCGCAGACTCGGAGCGCACTCCTCTGCTTCGACCATCCAACCCGGGGTCCCCCACTGGGAGCCCAGGGGCCTATTCAGCCATCACCGCCACCACTACTGCCCAGTGCCTTGCCTCACCTGCACACTGCGACTCACCCATCCTGGTTTATGAAGGCTACCACTCCCCACTGGAGGACACAGACTCGGACAGTGACGACGCAGGAGAGGACGGGCACCACACTGATGATGACACCGCTCAGCTCATCGGTAGGGATAGAGTGGAGATCTGATGGCTACAATGAGATTTAAAATGTGTCATCAGGGGTGCCATCACACTATACTTTAAAATAGTTTGCAGAGTTGTGGTTGGCTAGACATGTATTCTAACATAATCTTTTATCCAGTAACAGCAGGAGGTCTACTTGTTAGTGTCAAAGCACAGGAAGCCCTTGCATTGATGAGTTTTACCAAAATCCACCATTGAGCATCAACACACACACACACACACACACACACACACACACACACACTTGTTCTACAACTCTAATATTGCTCTGTAGACCTCCTTTTTTTAAATGCATGTTCTTATTCATAACGTGACCATGCCGCGTGACCTAACCACTAGTGCTGCACAAAAAGAACGGGCCACTTAAATGTACCGTGCTGTATAAAATAAGAGTGTGACTTAAGTAGGCGAAGCCTTTGTTGCTGAACAGAATGAATTCTGTGCTCCGACTTAAAGAGGATCTTCTAGTGAGTAAGATTAGTGCAGTCGTAATTGCTTTATATCTGACAGCCCTTTTTACCAGCTTTGAGTCTTTTCCTAACAAGGATGTGCATGTGGAGGGGAAATGTTTGTCTTCATTTTATCTTTCAATCCCTTTATCTCTCTTTTCACATTTTTTAAAGCTATATTTCAGTTCTTTGAAATGTCAGATTTCTTGCTCCAAATCCACAGTAAATCGCGCTATAATAGAATTCTGCAAAGATGTTGTACGTTTCTGCCGCTTTACATTGTTAATGATAAACACTGTTTGGTCAGTTTAAGGATTTTTTTTTTTGTTGCTTTATCTAGTTTGTCAAGTTGAACAAACTCAATTTTTTAGCAACAAATAAAAGGTTGGTCGGTATTGTAAATAAATAACATGGTAAGATTTAACACGATTTGGTCTTATACATTGTTTTAGCTTTTCTAATCAGTAAAATATAGATTCATGAATATTTAATGGATGTTTTTCCATTTTTATATACTACAGAATGATAACATGTTCAATTGTGGGACCCTGGAGGTGTTTTTAGCATTGCCTTACATTGGCCTTGATGTACATATGTTTGGAAATTGAAGGGACAGGATTCACACTCGTTTTTTCCCTTCTTGTCTAGCTAGTATTTAAAACTGCTGGATAGGAAACTTAGATTTTGTTCCCTTGATTGTTAGTGTGCACCACATTTGTTTTTATAGTGACAAAGAATAAAGAGGCAGCCATGTTTAGTGCTAATAATACCCATCTTAGACATACTTGATTTGCATCTGAACATTTGGACAATCTCAGCGGCTGTCGAACAAGATATGGTTTGTTTCTCTACTTTATAAATTGACCTGGGTGGGGTCCATGCTGTTGAATTGTATAAAGAGCCGTACAAATAGAAACCGTAGAAAGTAATTTCAGCCAAACTGTTTCACTGTTCCAAATAAATGCACAATGTTCACCTTGACAACATCTTACATTCACAACTGGATTTTTTTAAATCTATGGCTGTGGACATTTTTAAGCACTGCACATGTATGCTCACTCCCTGGATGGGATTGTACTAATGTGATCAGTGTTTCCTCTGTGTTCACTTTCTTTTGCTCCACCACAACTTGTCATCTGGTTACTGTCATTATGGCAAAACGATCTCTCTTCCAGATGTTTTTAAGAATTGTATTATTCAATAAAGTAACATGTCCTGCTATGTAAACTCAACTTAATCTGTACCACATCAGATAGGGGTCCAAACATCTCCCTTCAAACACCACAACTGCTTCATATGATAACAGAGGAAAGACTGTCCACGATGCTTTTACATCTGAGGATTGATTTGTTGCATTTATTAAAGAGGGGAATCAGAAAGGTTAACATTCCATATTTATATTCTACTAATGGCTGAATACTATCAACCTTTGAGTGGGACGTGTTGGCAATAGTCTTTATTGTAAAATAGAACAGTATTCTTTCCTATTTGCAGTATGCTTCAAATGACTTTGTACTGTTTTTTTTTTTGCTCTATATGTCTCAATTTTAGAGACTAACTGGAACTAGAAATATATATATATATCCCAACATTTTTATTTTTCCCTTCTACTTTTAAAATGTTCCCAGTTTATCACACTAAAATAATAAATGTACAGTGTCGAGTAGGATTTTCTTGTAAAAAGAAGCCATGTTTGAAAATCTGTAGGATGTATTAACACGGTCTGTGGAAATCTGCATTTGATTTGTGAAAAAATAAATGATATTGAATTGGGACTTTGGTGCCACTTTTGTGTTTAGATGAGAACAGAAAACATTAAGTATCACTTTTTCCTTATAAGGGCCTACAGTATAGTCACACATGATCATTTGTGTTTATAACAAAGCCTTTATATAGCACATTCTTACCAAATGGGTATTTTAAGGCCCTGTCTCACAGTTCCGTATGGCAGAATGCCGGCGTATATGAAAAGTAGGTCAAAATGTGTCAGAGTCCAAATACGTACAACTTTTCCACAGCGGTGTTGTAGCTGACGTATACATAACGTATACATAATGAATTATTATACGTATGTCAAACATTGATAGCGTATCACTTACTTATTTAAAACGTATCAGAGCTTCTGGCCAACGAAGCTGGAAAAGTGCCATCTGGTTCACGTCATGCTGATGCTGGAGAACGACTAACATGCTGAACGCTAGCTGTACTGTAGAAACATGTTTAATAAGTTACTCCATCGTCAGGCATAATCTTAACATAGGGTAGGAATAGGTTATCCACTCGTTATCAATACATTGGCTGTAGGGTTCACCGTCAGCCGACGTAGCCTATATCTAACGTACCTCTAACGTAGTGACCTAGGTATTCACGTAGGTATTCACGTAGGTATTTATGTACTATATTTACGTAGGTAAGTATTCACATACTGTATTTACGTACGTATTCCGTATTCACGTATGTCTAACGCAACGTCTGCATATCTTATGAAGCACACGTTGGGTACGTTCGGTAATGTTATATATGTTCACTTTTCCGATCCGATGAAACGTATTTGGACTCTGACAAATTTTTGTATACGCCGGCATACGTTTCTGTCATACGGATATGTGTGACAGGGCCTTTAGTAGCACATGTTCTGCCATTTGTTTATATTTATAAATAAATATTAATGCTGAAATCAATATTATATAATATTATAATACATAATGTTGGTTGATTGATGAATGAAATACTGTACTGTCCATTGAGGGTAATAAAGATGTAGAATATGTTTCAATATCCTCTTCACCTTCAGACCCCAGAGTCATACGTTGTAGGTGGTATCATTAATAAAAGTGAAAGGACTATGCTTTTGTAAAATCATGGCTCACCTAAGAAAATTATCCGGGAATAAATGTCAGGTCTTTTAGCCAATAGGCATGTAATTAAATTCAGCAGGGTGTCCACACTCTGAGCTATACATATACATCTAATGTTTGTCTTTTCAGAGCAGTTTAGAAGACATGGCCTATACTAGTTGCCTGCCTTTAGGTGTAATGGTGATTCATTAAGACTTCCCACAGTTCATTAATTCAGCCCTTTTAATCCCTGCAAAGAGGCTCCATGTCTTTTCATTTTCACCATTTCATGTGCCTTTAATCACGTCACCTGCTGCTTTGAAGAAAAGACAATTCATTCTTGAGCTGAATAAACCTCCAGATGTGTGTATAAATTAGTCATTGACTGGATTATGGCATGTGTGGGAATATGAATAAAATAGTGTGTTCCACGCAAAATGAGAAATAACTACACAAGGCATATGGACATGGATTGTTATAGACGTGCCATGACAACACATAAATTAGTCACTTAAGCATAAGAGATATTCTTCATACAGAACTTCAAGTTTGCTTTTGGTGTGCTGCGTTTTTGAGCATTAGAAATATTTGAACTTTCTCGGGGTACTGACATATGCGAGAAGAAGAAAAGATGCCTGGATCGCTGCGATCATGCTCATCTGTGCTGAGATCGACTTTCTTGATTTTCTTGATTGTATCTTCTCTTGTGCTGCTTGTTTCTAGAGAAGCTCCTGGAGACCACAGTGAGGTAAGGTACGAATTTATAGTTTGTATATTTTGCATTTGACACCTGACTTTCATCACTGAACATTCAATCATAATTATGTATGAAACCTACCATTTTGAAATGTCTTTCCATTGTTTGACAAAAATGTTTAAATGGTGAATTTCTTTCCAAGAAACATTTGAAACATAACTTGTCTTAATGAAAATGTGCAAAAATGGCTTGTGACTTTTTAATGTCAAATGACACAAAAGCCCTTCATCCACAATATTAATAACACTGTAAAGCATTGCATGTATCTTATTAATATTGTCAAATCAAAAGGAAATAATAATTGTTTACATGATCATAGGGTTTTTTGGATAGTTCTTACCAACCAAACCTTATCTCCAGTCCTTTGGAAGCCGATGGTGGACCCGGAGGACACTTTGCATTTGGATCCAGGGATGGCCATACCTTCCCACAACAAGTGGAATCTGAACCCATCATGGAAAATGAAGCGCAGACTACTCCAGTGTGGCCACAAGCAATCATGGATTATATGAGACACCAGTTAAGGTTTAGAGGAAGGACAAAAAAATGCACAAATAAAGAATGTACTTAGCAGTTTATTGGATAATGAAAGTAAAACAAGATAGTAAAAGAGCTTAATCTATTAAAAATATTGTTTGAATACTTAACCCTTTCACTGCGTCTCTTTTCTTCTTCTTTTACCACAATACCACTCATCTGCTGTTAACAAGTCATTTGAAAGATATAAATGCTATGTGCAGAGTTTCTTCCCTGAGGTGATTCCAATATAAGTGGCTGGGGACAAAAGGCTTCAAAGGAGTCAAAAAAATTAAGTGGGCATCTTTGAAAGGTAAAGTATTTTAAACACAAAATTATCTTTTTGTTACAATCCTTCCAAATTTTACGGGGTAATACAAAGAGGGATGTTTATACTAAAAAGACTATGTGGAAAATACCCACTTGATTATAGAGCTGACTGTTAAAGTGTCGTAGTATCTTCAGATATACTTCCACAATCATTAATAACATTTTTGGAGTGTATAGACTAGACTATAGGAATGTACATACAGGTATGTGATTATTGTTTTACGATTGCTTTAAACAAATGTGAACCTATCCTTTAACCTAATGCAAAATGCTCAAATTAAAAATTCCTCTTTTAATAAGCCTCATTCTGGCTTGGTTATCCTGGTAGAGTACAACATACCTAATTTATTATTATGATCATTTGTTAAATAATAATCTGTTATACATTTAATCTTCTCTTGCGTCCATGGTTGCTGCAAGTAGGATTTAGGCTGCTGAAGGATCTTTGTCTGAAATTAGCCCAGGTTTTATTGTAAACTATAAGCATTATTGGCTGTGATTTAGGCTACATAATTATTAGTAGCTCCGTAATTTTAACTCCACTTACACCGTCAGATATTATATTTATTATAAACACATGCTGTGCAACACAAAATCGTCCAAAAAGATACAAAATATGATAACATAAATGAATATATGCAACTGCAATTTTTCCATTAGATGAAATGATACAGCTTCTTACAAGCTTCTTGGGTTTAACATTTGCACTCATTATATGAATTCACTAAGTACCCGGACACAGGGTATATACTTGGGGGCAGAGAAGGTCAGAGAAGGAGCTTGTTACGGAACCTTCTGGATTTATAAGTATAAATCCAGGTTCCGTAACAAGCTCCTTAAAGATTTTAAAGTTAGAAATTCGCACTTCACACCAGTTGGTGGCGGTATTACGCCATTTTGTTGTTTCCCTACCGCAACCAGCGCAAGAAGAAGAAACAGAAGCGGAAGTGGTAAGGGAGAGGACACGAACATTATCCGACCAAATATATACTAAGGTATCAACGTGCTCGTTTATTTTGTATCGTATCAATTGTGGTTAAACTAGCAAGAAAGCCGCCATTCTCCGATTTAGAAAACGAATAAACGAAAGGTTTATTGAATAAGAGGACTTTAACGTTAATTTCATTAGTTAGCTAATGTAGCTTGTTAGCCAACTTTAGCTAACACACACGACAACAATAACTTTCTCCTTTGTTTCGACTTAAGAAGCCACACCTTTATCCCCACATTTGTTAGACATTTTTATCTCATTCATTTGGTAATTTGGATGCCCAAGTTCTACGTTATCACTAACTGTTGTTGCAAAACAATTACCTAAATCTACGATAACAGTCTCGTGCAGGCCACCTCAGTATCCTTGTGTCTTCCCCTCTTAGCTATTGTTTTCCCCAACATTTTTATTTACTTTATTTGCAAGGAACGATGCAATTTAATAAAGTTTCAATACAGATCATAAAACTGGTGTTTCTAATTTTCAACTCTTGTCCCTAGTTGGGCTTTTACATGTAACGTGACGGTGTAATTAAAATATACATCTTTCAGTAAAATCATAAAACTACAATAATACCCTACAAACATGGAATTACATAAAATACACATCACACATTACTCATACCACAGCACACATGGTTATTTACAGTACAATTAGTTAGCAGCTCTAGTTTGCTTTTAGCCAGCACTTAACCTTTTGTTGTGAAGATTTTATATCTGGAATTAATTTGACTTCAGGTAATGTGTTCCAGATTTGACAGCCCTTTATGGAGAAAGCTAAATGTGTCCAAATTTAGACCTAAGATGTGATATTTTACAGTTGCCATTGTTCACTATGCTCCTAGATACTCTGGTACTGTCTTGTCTTTGGATATATCTGAATTCCTCCACAAATGGTTACATTACATTACATCACATTACAGGTAATTTAGCAGACGCTCTTATCCAGAGCGATTTACAGTGAACTAACTACAGGGACAGTCCCCCTGGAGCAACTCGGGGTTAAGTACCTTGCTCAGGGGTACAATGTGGCATCATTCATATCAGATCAAAGAGCATAAATAAGTGTTAATTAAAAATGATATCTGCATCACAAATCCCTGGCTGAGTGACATCTGGTTCTTCTTAGCATGCTTGCTTGGCCACAAGCTATGTAATTACTAGTAATGTCCACAAGTTTAGATTGTCTATATATGTTACCGTTAGCTTTTGTTTTCTGCGACTAAGATCATAGCCAGGTTAACTATAATCCTGCCGTACCAAATTGTGACTTAAATTTGCCTTTTTCTCTCTCTTCATTGAGATGGGAGACAGTGATGATGAGTACGACCGCAGGAGAAGGGACAAATTCAGACGGGAGAGGAGTGACTATGACCGTTCACGAGAGAGAGAAGACAGACGTAGAGACGACTGGAATGACAGGTAAGAAAGTCTCAAACAGAATTCAGCCAAAGCCTATGCAGAGACCTCATCTCCAACACAATGCATCTAAATGGTGACCTTTTGGTGTTCTCCTGAAATCAATTTGGCAGAGAGTGGGACAGGGGCAGGGAACGACGTAGCCGCGGAGAGTACCGGGATTATGACAGAGGCCGCAGGGAGAGATTCACCCCGCCCAGACACGACATGAGTCCTCAGCAGAAACGCATGAGAAGAGACTGGTATGTTTAGCTGCAACACAAATCCAAAATCTTTCCAACTGGTATCTACTGTTGCTTATGCTTTTTTAAAATGATTTATCTGTCCCTCACAGGGATGACCATGGTGGAGATCCTTACCGTGGGGGGTATGACTTGGGTTATGGCGGTGGTGGTGGTGGTGGAGGAGGAGGCGGCGGAGGCGGAGGAGGCGGAGGAGGAGGAGGAGGAGGAGGAGGAGGAGGGCCCAGCTATGGCCCACCACAGCATTGGGGCCATCCTGATTTGCACCTCATGCAGCCTCATCATGGCATCCCCATTCAGGCGAGGTGAGGAATTGAATCATTAACTTTCTTATAATTCCGGCAACGATTAGATAAGCCTGTTCCTGAGTGTTAATTTCATTTTATTCAACAAAAACACATTAGCTTGAAGAGAATGAACATTGCATATAATATATTAAAGCTACTAGTTTTGCTGGTCTGTCCAAAACTCCACCCACCTTGTCTCTCCTCTCAGGCTCGGTAACCTCCATGACATGGATCTGGGTCCATCCCCTCCCATGATGAAGAGCTTTAAGGAGTTCCTGTTGTCCTTAGATGATTCTGTGGATGAGACTGAGGCAGTCAAACGCTACAATGAGTACAAGATTGACTTCCGCCGGCAGCAGATGCAGGACTTCTTTTTGGCTCATAAAGATGAAGAGTGGTACGAAATCAGATGCCTTTACTAATAATGAACTATAGGTTTTAATGCAGTCATGCTATTCTCAACCTTTTCATTGACCTATACTATATAGTCATTTATTCTGTGATGGTCATCACCAAAGTTTTACAGTCCTTTTTGTCTTTTGTTTATTTTCGGTATAATTGCTTTTTTAATAACAATCTTAATATTGTGGGCCTGTTCCCATGGTGGGTGTATAAATTAAAGTAGTCCTAGTTATTTGATGTTTAATAAGTCAAGTAATAGCTGTAACAACTACGTCAAGAAATTATATACAGACAATTAAGCCCTTTCTGACACGTTTCAGGTGCTTGCCAAATAGTTCCACCCATATACTAGGACCAGGATCACACAAGTATGTTACTAATGACTGTCTCACTTGTAGCTTATAAAAGAAGAAAATCAACCCAAATGCAACCTTAGTGCACATATTATTGTTTTGCTTGATTATAAATGTGAGTTTGGACAGAGGTCCATAGGTGTTGATAAAACAACATGCATAAAGTCTACCTACAGCAGTGTAACAAGCTGCCTTCTTCATTAAGTTGTGCAGTAAATCTATAAAAGCACTTGTCTCTAAATTCTATTCACAATCACCTAACTGACAGATTTAGTACATTTATTGTTCAGTTACAAGTAACTTTCTACAAATGTCATCCTCATTGTTTGGGTTGATTTTCTCATCTTATTTAGCGTTTGAACCTTTCCAAGATTCACAGTTGTATAATGCTTGTTAATGCTTATTACACTTATTTCACAGGTATCATGCAAAATTGTTCTGTTTTGCCTTAACCCATTTTTCTTCCCTTCCTGTCCTACTACTACGTTGACGACGTTTTTTGAAGATGAGAAAAAGTGGAACTTATCAGCAAGAATCGGTCTTAGACAGCAAGGGCATGCACTGCGCACAATGCAGTTGCTCTTAGACACACAGTACCAGGGATTTTAGATAGACAGTCAAGTAGTCTTTCGTGCGGCGAGATTTTTTTTCTTTTATGCTTTTTTCTACGCTTCTTTCTTTTTATATTCGGATCAAATCGAATCCCAAAACCGAATTTGTGTGTATACAGACACAGCATTGGGGTGAAGTGGAGCGCATTTTCACAGAAGAGACCCCCTCTCTGTATTTATTTGTTAATAAACTGGCAGAACAAAAGGTAACTGTAGTCCACTCAATGATCAACATTTTTAATGTGAAATTCTGAATGTCAATGCTTCATTTCATAATCTCTCTGTTGTGTTTTTCCTTAGTTTTGGTGAGTTTATCTCAAACTTTCAAATATTGTGCAATAATTATCTCTATAATGATCACAAAGTAAACACATGCATACACTAAATGACACAAGGACTAGGCTGTAGAAAATACAGAAATCACAATCTTAATTCTGATGGTCTGTAGAGATACTTAAATTCCCAACAAACAACCATCTGGATTTAAAAATATCTTATTTGTTTAAAATGGTTTAATATGCAAATAAATAATATTTCTCAGTGCAATTGTATCACACCACAGTTGCAATATAGATATATAATATGCATTTGTTCTAACTTTTACATCCCGTTCATCCCAACCCCCATCATTCCCTCCCATCCTTTTTGTGGACCCCGACTCTGGACACAGGTTCAGGTCCAAGTATCATCCAGATGAGACCAGCCAACTTAAGGCAGAGGCCCAGAGTGCCCTGCACAACCGTCTGAATGTCTTCACCTTCCTGATGGAGAACAGCTGGTTTGATAACGTCTCCCTGGACATTGAACAGACCCCAGTCATCATCAAGGTTCTGGATGCAGGTGAGACTATAATAACTGGGTAATAGCTGAAGAGAAGCCACCGTCATCAGTTGTAGCCTGAATCATATACCCTCTTGCTTGCCTTCAGCTGTGATAAAGATGGAGGGAGGGACGGATCATGATCTGCGCATTTTGGACCTGCCATCTGAAGAGGAGGAGGAGAGGGAGAAATCGGCATCTGTTTCAGGGGGTGGAGAACCTCCCAAGAGAGAAGACCTCAAGAACTTGGATAGTGACCGCAAACCTTCAGTAGACAAAGACAAAAATGAGAAGGTGTGTTTTATTCTCTGTCTTCACCAGGTAGTAGATGGTTTTATAGTGCTGTGTTGATGAGTAAACTGCGTGCTACAGGAGGAGGGCGACTCTGCCAGCACAGAACGAACTGCTGCAACAGACGGGGGGGATGTGAAAGAGGAGGCAGAGAAATTTGCCGCCAAGGAAGAAATGCCTGAACCCAAGAAAGTTAGTGCTGCTTTCATTATTGAAATGATTTCCAAACGAGACAGAAATCAACCAATCAGCCCTGATTGTTCTCATTTTTATTTCTCAGCTGAGAAGAAAGCGGAAGCGCAGTGGAGACAGCGATGATGAAGGTACTGCCTCAGAAAGTGACTCTGATTCAGATTCAGACACAAATTCCAACTGCTCAGATAAACCTGTGAAGAAGGAAGAGGTGGAGGACAAGGAAGAGGAAGAGGAGGGTGAAGGTGAGGAGGAGTCAAATTCACAGCGTCTGATTTTTATCTTCAGAAAGACTATACAGTGTCTTATGTTCCCAGCATTTGTAACTCATGTTTGTTCCCACCAATTTGCTCTCTCCCATCTAATGATGAAGAGGAGAAACCAAAGGAGAATGCTGAAGAGGACAACAAAGAAGAAAAGAAACCCAAAGATGACTCTCCCAGACCGCGGCCTCTGCACAGGACCTGCTCCCTGTTTATGAGGAGCATCGCTCCCACAATTTCCAAGGCTGAGATTATTGCTGTGAGTTGAACACAGGGGGCAGTGTTGGTGCCCTCAGTGATTCCACAGCTCCTGGGTCATTGAGGAATTTGTGTCTTTTGTTTAAACTCAATATCCTTTTTTATGTTTTTTCTCTCTCAGCTGTGCCGGCGTTACCCTGGCTTTCTGCGAGTTTGCTTGTCTGACCCCCATCCAGAGCGCAGGTTGGTTTAAAAAACAAAAAGTTCTTAATCTAAAAATGATGTTTGTTGAATTCATTTAGTCACAGGGACAACGCATGATTGCACAATAATGGTCAAATGAACCCTGTGCCGTTGCAGGTTTTTCAGACGTTGCTGGGTGACATTTGACCGTAGCGTCAACATCAAAGAGGTTTGCTGGAACCTTCAGAATATTAGAGTAAGTGTGCCAGACTCAGCTGATGACACGGATTGTAATATGCAGCATAGTATGTGTTGCAGAGCTTTGCAAAGAGCCACAAAAGGTTTTTTTGTTAAATAACTTGCAGTACTTTAACTGTTTTATTATGTCTGTGTTGAGCTGTTCCTTGTTTTGTGTTGGTGAATCACTAATTGTGGACATGTGTAAAGCAGAATGACTTTCTGTTCTCATTTAAAATGCATGCCTTAAAACAGACTGCATTGTTGTTTCCCTCTTTTTCATTTTCTTTTATCATGGTGAAATCATTTGACCATTTTTGTCAGAGAATCAGGGCTGCAGCGATAGCTATTGTATTAAAAAAACCACATCTAATCTTAACATGTTGAAATGAAGGATGGATAGTCCTTCACACCTGTTTTTTATTACTTGTGTAATCTCCTAAATAACAGTTGAGGCTGTTAAAACAGTTGTCCTCTCTTACCTTTCACAGCTGCGAGACTGTGAACTGGCTCCAGGGGTGAACAGGGACCTGGCCCGCCGGGTGCGTAATATTAATGGCATCACTCAGCACAAGCAGGTGCTCCGCAATGACATCAAGCTGGCTGCCAAGCTCATTCATGCCTTGGACGATAAAGGAGACCTGTGGAGCATGAAGTCCCAGGAAGAGAGGCACAGAGAGCGCACAGAGGTGCAGCACTGATCATCCATAACTGTTTAAACGGATTGTCCTCTAATGATCTTGCTTTTTACTGAATTATTCATCCATGTGTGGTTTGTTATTTCAAAAGCTGCCGGCTCAGAACCCCATCCTGAAGAACATCACAGATTACCTGATCGAGGAGGTGAGTGCGGAGGAGGAGGAGCTCCTGGGTTCCGGGAGTGGGATGGATTCTGAGGAGACCGCCAAGGAAGGAAACCCTGCAGAGACTACTGTGGAGAGGGATGACAAACTAGCCAAGGTTTGACTCTTGTTATGATTACAATTATGACTTTACATCCAGCACAATTCTCTATCAAAACAACTCTTGTTGCCCTCTTTCAAATCATCAATTTAGTTATTTGTACCCTTAATGTGCTCTGTCATTCAGATGGTGACTAAAACGGGCTAATTTAATTGAATAGAATCTTTACATTCAGTCTTTGCCATCTATCTTGTTTCAGGTTTTGGATCGTCTGGTCTTGTATCTGCGTATTGTTCATTCAATCGACTATTACAACACCTGCGAATACCCCAGTGAGGATGAAATGCCCAATCGCTGCGGCATGATCCATGTACGTGGACCCATCCCTCCTAACCGCATCACACAAGGAGAAGGTCAGTGTGTTTCCCCTGTTTTTGTTTTGTAGCACGGTTGAATACACTGGGTGCTTGTTTGGCCTATTAAACCATTTTCCTGCAGTTTCTTAACAATTAAAAATCCTATATGTTGCTATATGTATACTGTCAGCTACTCTTTACAATGCAGAATATCATTTTTGAATGTATATATTTTTCTGCTACAGTGCAACAATGGCAAAAGATGATGGAGGAGAAGCTGAGTCCTTTGTTTAGTTCAAAAGAAATCCTGTGTGAGGACGAGGCAGGGAAGATGGGCCGCAAGGATCCTGAGGAGGAGGTGGAGAAATTTGTGAATGCCAACACTCAAGAGCTGGGAAAGGACAAATGGCTCTGCCCATTAAGTGGCAAGAAATTTAAGGTGAGTGCTTGTAAAACAACGTATTCAGGGCAGCACAACACATTTTGATCTGATTTTGACATACTTTGATGATATTACTGTCATTCACTGTTTTGTTGCTTCATTCTCAATGTGATGCCAAGACCTTTTGCATTTCAAATTCATTTCAAGGGCCCAGAGTTTGTACGGAAGCACATCCTGAACAAACATGGGGACAAAATTGAAGAAGTGAAAAAGGAAGTGGTGTTTTTTAACAATTTCCTCATGGATGCCAAGAGACCGTCGCTGCCAGAGATGAAACTTCCTCCTCTTCCAGGCCCAGGTCGACAAAAACATTTTTATCTAATCAACTCAGATTCTCCTGATGAAAGGATTTTAGTACTTTAATAAAGACTGAAATCATATTTTGACCACAACAATATGAACTCTCTTTCTTTGGTTGGTTTTGTCCTGCAGGTTTGCTTTCTCCCACCATGCAATTTCCTCCGCAAGGTCCTCAGGGTCCAATGGGCTTTGGACAGCCTCGTCCACCACTCATGGGCTACGGTGGTATGTACTTTTTTTAGTATACTTGAAATGTGTCAATCAAATCGCTACTTGTCAGTTGATTTTAAATCCTTCTTTTCGACAGGTGGACCTCCTTACCCCCCAAACCAATACGGAGGAGGCAGAGGCAACTATGACAACTTCCGCGGACAAGGTGGCTACCTGGGGAAGCCACGCAACCTCAGGTGAGACCACTGTACGTGTGATCTTTATTTTGCTATGAGCTGTTTCTATTTTCTGCTTTTGTAGAATTTTGAACCTCTTTTTTTTATTGTCATTTCTATTCTTCTTTCCTGTTTGTTTTTCTCCTTGCACCCTCAACATCAGAATGTCACGCGGTGATCCACGCAACATCATTGAATACCGTGACCTGGATGCACCGGATGATATGGACTTCTTTTAGGATGTTCACAGTCGTCGCTCGTTATAAGTGTTGTGTTCTTGTTGCTTTTTGTAGCAATTAGGTTCTTTTTTTTCTTTTTCTTTTCTTAAGTATTTTGTTTTATAAGTATTGTGCAACAAGGACAAACTTCTGCTGTAAACTGATTCCTCAATAAAGTTGTTATCAATCTACATTAACATGTATTTAATGATTTATCAAATCAAATTGTGCTGCTCAAAGCAACCTAATGATACAGAAAAGCAGCCGGGTCAAGATGCTGATGAAGAAATTCCTCAGGTAAGGAATGACATCTGCATTTAGGAACTTGGAATCAGGGTTAATATTTAACACAGTAGTAAGTGTGAGGGGGCTGTACGGTTTGTACATTGACAGAAAGCATTCATTTTGGTTTTCAATCGAGTTCATTTTCAACAAAATGTTTTTTTTTTTATGCATTTGTGATTTTCTCTGTGGCACGTCTCCAGACCCCCAACCCTTCCGGTGAAGAAAGTGAAGAAGATGCGAAGAACTGTTGCCCTCTACTGGGTGAATCATTGAATTACATGTGTGCATGCTTGCTGGCCATTTCAAGACACAGCTGCAGAAGCCTTGCAGTGGTGCAAGAAATATTCAATATTCTAAAATAGAAAATTACAATACCATATGTTGTACGAAGTACTCGGATTACAAATGAAATGTAACAATTCTCATTCTGAAGCTGATTGCTATGTAAATCACAGGGAATGAATGCAGCACGGTACATTTTTGTTGGGCTCTCGTTTACACAATTCATGAAAATGCACCAGCAGGAATACTTTTAGCAAGCATGCAAACACATTTTGACACAAGAACATTTTTATTATTTCAAACATCTTGCCTTGTGATCACACTTTTTTGGCTATTGTGTTATCCTATTAGAAATTAATACATTAATTCGCACATAATAGGCATTAGATTAGTTAAGGCTCATATTCTTGGTAAATATGTTCAGATACAGTCAGAACTTACAGTATGAACAAAGAAAGCTGCAGGGTGAGTCTGTTTAAGATCAAGTTCATCACATCAGAGCCACACTCACTTTTACGGTGAAAAGCAGCTACACATTACACTTTTAAAGGGAAATGTCCTAAATGATCCGAAGCTTGTGATTTTCAGGAAGTCCACAGCTGACCTTGTGTTCATGGAATAATTTGAACATGCCCTCCATGTAAAGTCTATGATAGTGGTCGACCTCCTCCTCAGTAGGTGTGCTATTCTTTGGCACTGAGATTGGACTTCCCACTGGAAGAAGCAGAGCGTTAGAATAAAACCGGCTCAGTACAGGAAGTCATGCTTAAATATAGCAGAATAATGAAACTCACCAACAGTTGTGATTGGGGTCCTGTAGGGCAGGAACACTATGTGCTCACCAACAAATAGACACGGGGCGAAACCCATAATCTTTTTAAACAGGACCTGTAACCTCTGACCCAGACTGCCTTCTGAGAGAATCACCTGCTGAAAGAGCTCATTCTCCCCAAATGAGTAAACAGGCACCAGGTCAGCCCTGTGGAAGGTCATCCGAGGTTACATCAGTGTGTCCAGTTGTGGGTTACATGCAAGTATAGTGATACTAATAAGTTATTTCCTGTATGGTTGTGCTCTCACCCAAACTCCAGGGCCATCCTGACAAATCCCTTTCTCTGCTTCATCAACACAGTGTTGACTCCAGGAGAGGACGCCAGAGACTCAGCAGCGCCCCCGATCACTATCACCACAGCATTTCCCTTGCCCCTTTTTGAAAGGAGGTGGACAAGGCTTGGTTTGCTGACCGGAAGAATACCTGATCAGACAAAGAACGTTTGTTTTCCATTTGCAGTCTCAAACAGGTTTTAAGTCTAGACATGGTCGATAGTTCAGTCCTTTAGTCGAACATTGCTATAAATACCTGTAAACATTAAGTACTCCCTCAAGAGTGGTATCCTGAAAAGTCCTACCAGTGTCACCAGGGTGACTCGCATCCCAGGAAACGCCTCAGCGAAGCCACAGCTCTCCGTGCCGAAGCAGGCAAAGGCTCCGGCACTCAGGATGCCATGCGGATGACAACCTAAGATGTAGTTTTTGTTTGGATTCAGCTCTGCTGTCTTTACCAACTGAGCAAGAAAGAAAGAAAAAAGATTAAAAGATTTGATCACAGTCAATAACTGCTGTTAACAATAACCAACGCCATTTCAACTGTGTGTCATTGAAGGAGAGATTTAAAAAGCACATGCTGATCACAAAGGTTTTTTTTTATCTTATCAAAGTATTGCCATATGATAAAGAATCACAGCAGATAATACCAAAAGTCATTTTAAGGTCAAGGCTTCTTTTGTTTCGATAAAGGTTACATTAAATCACTGTCACATGCATGTGCTCCAACCAAATGTAATATACTCAGATGATGAGAAATCTGACGGAGGATTTAAAAGTTACAAAGTGGAACTTACTTTGATTGGAAAAAAATCTCTGAAGTGGACCCATGCCCTCCAGTTCCTCACAAATGTTGTTTTCCTGCCCCCTGGTGGAGACATTAGGAATTAAAGACTGTGTCAATTTCATACGACACAATAACTTTATACAGTTTATACAAATTGTTGTAGTAGTTGCTGTTAGTACACAAACACAAATCAACATAGGATCTGACTTGAATTTTAGCTCGTTTATCTTAAACCTACTTGTTCTTGTTTTTGATGGACACATCTTGTAATGTTAATTAATTTCATGTTTTGTTGGTGTGCTTTGGGATGGAGGGAGAGCCATGATGCGTTTGTCCTTGTTGATGTTACTATGTTGATTGTTTTGTATTGTTGAACTGTTTACTGTTATTATTATTTATGTGCTTGAATGTTTAACTTGCATGTTTTGTGCCCGAGGACGAGATGGTGCATCTCAAGGGGTCTATCCTCGAACGTTTAATCAAAACAGTCAGTGTATAGTGTTCTGATGATGGACACTATTCTCCCACAATGCAACTCACAAAGGAACAGCTCACAGCTGAAAATAAATTAAAACTAATTGGGTATGGCAGTGAAACCTCCAGAAATACCTCAGAAAACAAACAAGGTGCAGTTTGAAGTTCAATATAAAATGGTTAAAGTGTGTTATGTTGTTAATATGTTTTTTCGCTCTTACCTGTAGTGCTATTCATTCTACGATTGTTTTGGTGTGAGTTGTGCTGTAAGTGTTGGAGATATCGTAGAGACGTCTGCCATTTTGAATGTAATGGAACTAGATGGCACTCGGCTTGTGGGGCTCAAAGCGCCAAATAAATACATTTAATTGAGACACAGCAAATTCAAACGCTTTTATACTAACAGGATGTAATACAATTAAACAATGTTTTACCATCATCCATAATTTGAATGATGTCCAGCTGTGAGCCGTCCATTTCCTTGTGGAATTCATAATGTGAAAATAGTCCATCAACAACAAACTAAAATGATAATTTAATGTACATACTAAACTTTAGTTTGTCACTCCTTCACCACAGAACCTGTTTGTAATTCAAATATATTTGAGACACAGCTAATGTATCATCCATTTTCGTGGATGCTTGAATGATGTAATTTCCTTTACCTCTTTCAGGGGTTTGCCAGTCTATCACCAGCCATATGAAGCACAGAGTGGAGAGTGGCCACAGTGAGGTAAACATAAGGTACACCATCAAGATCATACAGGACACTCCTGAAGTTGTATTGTTGGACAGTCCATATGTTGGAGATACAAGAGATGTCTTAAGTTAGCATCGTGAATACAGTGTTGTTTTACAGATGCAGTGACACACTTGCGAATTAACAGGTGAGCCAAAGTAACTTTAGCAAAAAGTATCATTTGACATACTTTCTAGCGTTAATGTAGTGGGATCTTACCTAAGAGGAGAATGCTTAATACCCATTGCAGAGTACTTACTGCCTCTAGAAACTCCTTCCACTGAGTTTTTTCTTTAGTCATCCCTGCAACCAGGAGGCCATACCATTAACTTTCAGCAATCGCAAACATTTCAAACGGGGCTTTTATTCAATTAAGGTCATGAGTGTATAAATCACATACTTTATGCCTGTAGATATGAAAACATGTGCTTTATCTGAGATAATAATGAAATGTTAGTTTTAAATGATAGTCGTCTTTATGATAAAGATCAGATAGCATCGGTTATTTGTTCACAAATAAAACTTCCAAGCTTGTATACGACTGTAAAACGCCTTTGCCTAAAAGTCATTAGACCAACATCATTAGGCCAACATAAAACGTTATGATCATACTTCTTAACACAAAACGTAATACTTTACCTTAGAGTTTATTCCCAAGTTAATTTGAGTGGATGCAGATTCACAGTTTGCGTAAATGCCCAACATGCACTTTGACCAGATCATGTAAAGCTGCTGATAACAAATCCACTCCCCTGATACTTTGACACACAAGCAAGCAAAGCCAGAGATAAAACTGTTAAAGTTGTATAGTTGTATTGGATATGCATAGCATCACCTGAAATTATTGCATGTCTTCATGATTGGGTCGGTGTTGTTTCTTTTGTTGTTGGTTACTCTAGTGAACAAAAAGATTATGTGTCATCTGCTTTGATTGTATTGTTCCACTTTATAATACAAAAAATGCACACATCAAAAATAGACTATATTTACCTCCTCATAATCTGACACAAATTTATCTTCTACTAGATTTATTGCTCTTGCTCAATAACATTTCTATCAATTCCACGTGCCTTCACTATCTTAAGCTACAGTTAGTGAAACTCAACACTTTCTGCAGATGTTTCACAATACGAGCCTTTCTCCAAATGAAGGGATTCTGCACCCTGAACCAATGGAAGGTTTTTATAATTGTATTTAATTAGTTTATTATTGGCAGCCTGTGGATTTACAGAAGACAATTGCAAATACTTTACCTCACGCTTGTTTTGACAATTATACATCACAACAAACAAACAAACAAGCAAGCACAAAATCCTGGTTCAAATTCAAAATCCTGGTTCAAATTCAAAATGGTCCAATTCCATTAGATTCATCATCAAGATAAATTGGATTAATAAGAAAAATAATAAATAAATACAAAACAATAGAAGTATGAAACACTTTTACACGTTATAATACTTGTTTTACCTGACATTTCTCACCTTTATTTTTCACCTTTAAAGTGTATAATAAGCATAAAAAACATGATAACATTTCCAATAACTGGGAGTTTTGTGATGTCATCAAACTCTGTGAACCAATGAAAATGACAGCAGTGTAAATTGTCCCGCCCTAACAGCAGCAACTAAACAAACAGCAGGTTGAGAGAGATGTCAATCAAGTGAGTGTACAAGCCCACACAGTCTTTGGCAGAGCTCTACTGAGGCCAAATCTGAGAAAGAACCTGTGGGTGGACTATATATATATATATATATATATATATATATATATATATATGTATGTATATGTGTGTGTAGGGACATCAACATTTAATCCCATGTTAGCTTTATCAAACATCGGTGGTGTCAAAGCCTCATGGGACATGTATTTGTTGAACACTGATAAAAAAATAAACGTTTGAATGAAATGTCATTAGCTGGTACACTACTATATTATGATTCATTTAAAAAAATACATTTAGACAGAAAGAATATATAATTACAGGATGATATTTCATCTTTTCAGAAAGACAATTGAAAGAAACACTCTTTAAGAAATTACACCGTGACAATTAGGCTACTGTTACAGAGACCAAACTGGAAAGTGATCTGGACTATTACAGCAATTCACCCTGTACAGTTTAAATACTTAATAATGGTCAATGTATACAGTGTCAGTTGAGTTACGTGTACTTGGGTATTTCCATTTGTTCTGCTACTTTATACTCCCACTGCACTAAAATTCAGATAGAAATTGTGTACTTTTTATACTCCACTATATTTATTTTATGATTAAAGTTAATAGGTACCTTGCAGATTCAGATTAATAATACACAATCTTATCAACAAATCCATTATGATGTAACATCATGCATAACGTCTTTATTGATCCATTGATAACATTCACAAGCTACCTGACATATTAGGAAAAAACAAGACCTATCTTTACCAGCTGCAAAATTAAAGAAATGCACATATTAATGCATCAATAATTACACATCAATAATACAATATACATATTTCTGAAATGGGCCATTCTACATAATGACCACTTTGGTTTTCTACGGCTTCAAGTATATTTTGATGCTCGTACTTTTGTTCTTTCACTCAAATAAAAATACTGAATGCAGGACTTTACTTGTAACAGAGTATTTTTAAATTGTGGTTCTGCTTTTACTGAAGTAAAACATCAGAGTACTTCTTCCACTACTGCCTGTAGGAATTCAGTTATCTGCTAATTACTTTGATCAATGTCTGAAGACAGTTGAATCAGTCACTGAAATACTCAAGAGTGGACTTTCTCCAGGTGTCTTAGGCGATGAACTGACATATTTTGACCCCTGCAAATTGCTATACAGCTCTATTTGTGACAGTGACAGTCCAGACATGTACATGATATAGCCTGCATGATTAGAGGACTGGTTCCCAAGAGAAAGCACTTCTAATCTCTTACTCAGTTGTTAAAACTCACCGTTTTGCTCTCTTAGCTGTCCTCACCGATTCAATCCCCCACAGACTTTAGGGGGCGTGTCCGCCTCACACAGGCCATGTGTTGGCTAGTTGGTCATGTGACCCCCCCCCCCCCCCAACCCCAAAAAATAAAAACCCCACCACATTAGTATGTCTATGTATAGTTACAATATTCCTTACCCCTAAAAAAAAGAAAATAATATCCATAATTTGTGTTTGTCTGTATAAGTGTGGGCACTTTCTCAGTCAGATCCCGTTATATGTATCCCCCTTGGCTTTAATTGAACTGGTCATGTAGATACAGTCCACACAAAATGTCACACTAATATTACTATGACGGCTTAGCCTACTTCATATGTCTGTGGTACTCGTGGGTTTATGGGTTTATGGTGAGCTTATTTGTTATACTTAACAATATGTGTATCTCTCATTACATCACTATAACGCTCATACAATATTATCAATATATGACAGCTTTGCTTTGTTTTTGTGTATCCTGATAATATAGTCTAGGTTTATTATAGACTGGTGGAAAATAATCGTCCGCTACTTTATCAAGAATCCATCCGGACATTTAATGAGTCTGCTGCTAAATACGAGTCGTGAAGGGAAATTTCATTTCGGTGTGCTGATAACAGCCAAAAGATAACAGCCTCTCGTTGCAGTTGGACTCAAAGCCCCCTCGGATGCTTTTTTTCTTTCTATAAACAACCACTGGTCTGCTCTCAGGAAGTACTGTATGAATATTAATATGGATGCAAACACACAGTGAGGATGCCCAGCGCTTGAACCAACACAGCGCGCTGATATCTGCGCATTTATTTTGTTTTGACGTTTTGTCTTCTTCTGTTCATGCCTGAACTGACAGCATGTTTATTTTGCGGAGGTCGCGCTGGAGCTTCTTCTTTTTTTAAGCACACAAGGATATCATTTCACCTGAGTGTTTGCAGAGGAACCTTTTGTAACGTCGCATTGAACTGCATCATGGTTTTCAATCAGATCTCACCCCGGCCAGGCTACACCGAGCCTCGGTAGTACAGTGCGCTGTTTATCATAAAAATGGAAGACCTTTCACGTCAAGAAAAGGCGTCAGTCCGGTGATATGCGTCTGAATAACTGATTTTTGATTTCCACGTCAATTGACACATCTGGGAAAGGATTTTTTTCCTCCCCTCCCGTCTACCAAGACAGCTGTGTCATCAACAACCGGCGTGGTGTTGTTGTTGTCTGATTTTTACGAGCCTGGGCAACTGGATATCGGCATAGTCTGCCTCTGCGCCCACCATAGGCTACCCAGATACCACGGTAGGTATCACACCTTCGTTAATATTATGTTTTGCTCCATAAATCATCGCATCAGTTGCGTTCATCATCTAGCCTATATAGCCAGCTGTCATAGTCCAAACGCTGCCTAATTAGCAGCAGAGAATATGATGCTGTATTGCGGAGGAGACGTACGGGCCTGGTGGCATTTGTATGCGTAAATTTCAAGAAATGCAAGGTTGACAGCGAGCTGCTGCGTGTCCACAAGCCAAATTATTCAACCTTGAAACCTCACAGCCCATGACGGTGAATATAAGGCCTGTATTTTAGACCCAAACACAAAAGAGATGGAGAGATGTAGGCAAGACCGCCGCGCAGTGCAACCTGCCAAACAAGCCCGCGTTTAAGTTCAGTCGTGACAAGACCTTATGAATATTTCACCAAAAAACAAGCCTCCATCAGCTGACTGGTGATGCTGGAGCATGCACGGCGTTGATAATCAAATAACACCACATTGGTGTCAGTGTGCTGGGCTGCACTCTGCAAGGCCATGATGGAAACATCTGCCTGTTTACGGATGATAATGATAATAATACTACTAATGAGAGTAATAGCAGCGTTGTTTGGTGCATGTGAGTAAATGGGCGGTAGTTACTCTGATTGTGATACACACTGGTGATGTGTGTGTTTGTGCGCAGCCAGGTGAGGATGTGTTGGCGCGTCTTTGGGGTGCGGGAGAGGCAGGCAGGCGTCTGTATGAGGGGAGCCGAGATCACCACATGTGTTTTAAAAAAAAGATGATACCCGATAAACTGCCGCATTATACCACCTTAAAATCCTCCGTGAGAAGAGCCAAAGGGGTCGAAGGGTTGTGAATTAAACGTGAAATTAAGGTTAGTCAACACTGTTTTCTCCCCCTTTTTTCCGGGCGTGACAGGGACTCAAAACGAGCTTCACTCACACTGGGAGGTTTCTTTTTCACCACCCCAACACAAGCTTAAAGAAATATTAATAAACAGCAGTTATTAGGCTGCTAAAATGAAAAGTAAAATGTTATAGATATATTTCTCTACCTGACGGGCTTTATTCTATCTTCCAATGTAAAGAATCAAAGAAGGCTGCTTGACATTTTATTTTGAAATAAGCAGTCATGTCAGTTTAGTAGTCTGCTACAAAACAAATACAATTTCAAGCTTGAAAAGGATTGGGTTCAAATATCACAAAACTGCCAATTATACTAAAGATTACAGACAGACGTGCATGTAGAAATAGTACTCTGGGTTTTTCTCTAGGGATGATGCACCAGCATGTTGGATACTTCACTATCTGCCTAAAACTAAACTGAAATATAAAATGAAACTAATTGGCTGTCAGTCTGGCTTGACCTTGGAGCTGAATATGACAGAAAATGGTCTTAGCTAACAGATAAACAGGATCTGATATGTGACTGTCTCTTGTGCTGTTTAGTTTAAGCACTCGTGGTACAGATAGAGGAGAGCAGGGATGCTTTAGAGCAGCTGTGTATTTGGGGTCATTGAGTGCAGGCTGTGAGCCACGCATACTGTGCAGTGTGTCTTGAATGCAGAAGGAAAACCAGGGCTCGCACAACCTGTCGTTCACTGTCGTTGCTCGTCCCAAATTCAGTCCATAATTTGATTGAATTGGGAAACTGTATGCTGCTGCAAATAAATGGAATATGTTTGATTTAGTCCTTCATGATTTGTCCTGGTAAATCATGAAATTAGGCAGAGCTCATGATGTATTTAGAAAGAATATAAAGTGACCATGTTTCCAATTAGGGAGAAAGGATTCTGACTACTTTTGAGCTTTTCTCCATAAAGTGGATGATTCAGTCAATCTGACCGGCAGTGCACATCATGTCTGATTCCAAAAAGGATGAGCAATTCAGTTTGGAAGATTGAATACACAAATATCCGGGACCCAGAGAGGGCGAGGGAAGGCCCACACATGCAGGACCAGAGAGGAGAGGGACTGATGGGAAAAGAAGACGGAGAGCGAGGGACTGATGGATGCGCGACAGAAGTGGCAGATGCTGACATTTTAAGCCCATTTCTCGTGTCGAGTGCATCCCCCTGTCTGGATGCGCAGTAATGGATTTTATTTTGCTGTGGAATTCATGGAGCACCCAAACGGATTGTTTCCCTAGAGTTTAAGCTGCAGCAGGTCAGTAGGTTGGTGAAAGAAATATAAATGGCTACTACTGGCTAGTCGTGCAGGTATTTCAAAATCAATACCACTGTAGACCTGTTCAGCTGGCTTTAGTGTGCATTGTTGCTTCTTCCATCTGTGGTTTCACCATCTTGATTCTCTCTGTGAGAGGGAGATGGCATCAGACATGCAGCTGAGCAACGTGAGTGACTGCTATCAGTTGAAACATTTAAGATTTGTAAACTGTGCTTCTGGCTTTGTGTGTATGCAGTTTTCAGTGATCATCACAATGGAGACATTTCTGGTTCATCGGCCCGAGAAGTAATTCACTTTGTTTACGATGAGTAGAAAAGATGACTTTCTATCTCAGTGGGAGTTAAAGTTTGCCCCTAGTGGTTTTGGATTGCCACAGTTTTCTCTCCCATCACTCTGCGTGACTTCCTCCTATACTTTCATGCTGAGTAAATAACATTCCAGTAAAAGTGATTGAATAGCCCAGTAGAGCTGAAAAGATTAGGAAATTAATTCACAGAGAAATAATCTGCAACTGTTTTGATAAATGAATATTCGTTTCAGTCATTTTGCAAAGAAAAATAGTGAAACAATGCGCCACATCCTCACGTTCCAGCTTCTCATATGGGATGATTTGCTGCTTCACTCTTTCATGTATAATGTCTCTTTTTGTGAGACAAAACAAGACATTTGAAGACATCACTTTTTGGGCTTTGCAAAGTTGTGACTGGCATTTTCTTCTCTGTTTTCTGACATTTCATAGACCAATTAATCTAAAAATATACATGATAATCGCCAGATTAATTAATAAAGACAATAATCATTAGCTGCAGCCATACAGCCAGTGCACCCTCTTTTATAAAATGTCAACATGACTGTTTTTTGTTTAAATATCTGTACAGGTATCAGTGTAACTCCAGTCATATTAATGATAGGTCTGTTTACATCTGCGTCTGCTCAGGGATGATGGGAAACTGTTGAGAGGAGACTCTGTGAGTAAAGTTTGTATTATTCCTCCTCACGTGTGTAGTCGGCTGGTATCTTGGAATTGTATATATCCTGGAGGCGTTGGTTGAGAGCTTTGACATTGTCTTTTTTTTAATCAGCAGGCTAGTTAATCTATTGATGCAGTTGTAGACTTATTTGAGAGGTGTTTTATCTTGCTATTAAATTTGCTTGTATACAAAACACTTCTCATTTTGAAAGGTAGTTGGCAAAGCTGATGTATGTTTTTGTTTCAATGAATTGAGAATATTGTATTCAAAAGTGGAAAAACATTGGGAGACTTGCAAGAGGCATGTTATATGGGCCGGTCAAAACTGAACCAGCAGAAATATCCTGACCTTTAGTCGTTTGTTCAGCTGGATCCTACACTTCCCATAATGCACCTTAATAGCATCTTAGATTTCTCTCTTCCTGGTAAACTTCATGCTCCTAATTTGTAACACAAAAATGATGAGTTTGTCCAAGATCAAGCTTGGATAACGTGGGTGACATCAGTGTGACATCATCGGGGTTCATTTTTCAGACTAGACAAAGCTCCTCAAATAGACGACATCAGACACTTTGTTTCCACAGACAGAGAAACCGTGAAAACTGGTGAAGGGCCTCTTTCATCTTAAACAGTGTGTCACTAATGCAGGACAAATTGATTTAATTTTCTAAACTACCTTTTTTGTATCGTGTATCAACAATAACTTTTCACAATGACACATATTGTTGAATCGGTTCCCATCAACATTACAAATGATGTGTTTCTTGTGGATCAAATCAACTTTTTTCATGCACTTGAGTCAGTTGCAGTGTGGAGTTATAAATAGGTCTTAAGGTATAAAGGTTCTCTCTGGCGGCTCCCTGATTAAAGGGCATGCCATTTACCAGCAATGTCCAGGATACAAATCCTGCCTTGGACATTGTTAGATCCCCTTTGTCTTGTGTCTCTCCCGGCTCTTTACTCATAGGCTGTCCGGTAACAAGAGGGAGGGAAAAAAAGAGCGGAAAAAGTCTAATGGGATCCAATTCTCAACTGCTCCTCTCTAAATAGATATCATAAAAGGCAAACAGATCCGTCTTTGGAAGTTGTTGTGATTTTTTTGACAGTTTTTTTTCCTTTCTTTTTTTAATGTGATGCCCTGGATGCTGAAAAAAAAAATCCTAACATTTTAAATAGACAGACATCCCCTGCACCCACTTTCTTTGGTTTATTTGGAAAAACCCCTCTGCAGCCACGTCGTTAGATGTTGTTGGCTCCACACTGTAAAGGGTCAAGCATGCGTGTCCCTTGACCGACTGCAGGATGTCTGGGATGTATATGTCCAAATTAAATGCTTCCTTTTAAATGTTTTCTTTCTGGATTGTAAGCATCTTACTGCATCCAATCTTCATTGCAGTGTGTAGTCAAGAGCAATGATGTGTGGTAATGATTTCCTTGAGGCAACTCATCTTTGTTCATTTCGCCTCTGTTTTCTTTTTATTAAACCCTTTAAAGCCATTAGCATGGTACCATGCAAAATAAATAAAGTTAGGAGCCAACAGTTACTCCTCTTGTTGGCACTGAGGTCCCAGTCTAAAGCCATGTAAATCACCACCTACTTATCTGTATCTACGCAGTATCTTCCACATGGATGAGCATGCAAGTCTGTGGGACAGTAAGCAATGTTTACATTTGTTTGTGTGCCATTTATCTTTTTTCTTCTTTTTTTCTGTTATCAGGAAGCCCTTAGCAAAGTCATTTCAGCATTTGACAACAGTAATTGGCAAGATATGGAATTATAGTTGATCACATTGTAGCTCTATTTTGAATTAAACATGTTTCAGCCTGCATAAATGGTCCAAAGTGGTTTAGAGTATGTCCCTATTCTCATTAATGTGCTGCATTTATGCCAAAGACCTTCAAAAGACCTTGACTAATGTTCACTAATTCATTAGGCGGCAGTAACGTGTTATTTTTTTTGGCAGCTGTGTATTGCAAACAGCGGAAATGTATGTTCCACAAACATTGTTGTCCTAACATGTCACTGCATGCATGCATCTGAAACTGATGCGGGGCATAATTGTGGAAGTAACCCACAGCAGTAATTCATTGTCTGCAACATTCATAAAGGCCAGCAGCAAAAAAACTCAGGGTTCAGCAACCGTGTGTGAAATAGGTGAGTGTACACAGTGACTTTAGAAATGCAAATCTGAACGCAGGATGACTTAAGTATGTGTTGTAAATGTCAAAGCAATCTTCATGTCCTGAAAAGAATCGCAGCTGATTGGTAAGGTGGCAGCAGGAGCCACAACTCAGTTTTAAAAACAAAGAAGTGGATCTTAAAGCATTTCATCTATATAGCAGATATATGGCCCATAACGACCAATTTCTGTTTAGCAAATATTTGAATTGCATACATTTTTTTATCAGCCCTGTAATAGGTATCAATATTAAGTTGAAAATATTGTTTCAAAATGGCCATTTTTTGAAACAATTATTGGCAAAATAACAATTGCCGAGAACATTGGTGCATCACAAACAATTACACAGTTGCAGCCGATAATGGCAGAGGTGAGACTCATACAAGTGTTATGCTCTCAATTCTGGATGGGAGCCACGTGGGCCAAAGCACGTCTCCGCACAAGCCACTCGAAATGATCTTGTAAAAGTCAGTGATATTTTTTCAAACTGCTGTTTTAGGAAGTACAACATATAAGAAAACACTGCCCGAATCAGACACCCTGCAGTGTGTAATCTGCCATCACTTGCTATTTGCCCCAGTTAGTGCCTTTTTATTTCATCACTGTCAGTGCAGTGAACAGCGGGAATGACAGGAATAAGAATTGCTCAAGTGAGACCCCGAGCTGAAAACCTGCCAATCACCTGTAAGGCCAACGAGCCTGGACATTTTTTACCACTTCACTTGCAGTACAAACCCTCAAAATGCTCATAGACATGTCTGGCTTTACTGATTTTCAGCAACACTTTAACAGTGTCTGATGTAATTTTATTCACATATTTAAAAAAGTACCATCAGACGTGGCGGTGTGTATGCTTTACCAGCGGATCGCTTTGTCACTCAAGCTCCTTATTTTCTCAAGCAAGCGCTCCAAAATGTCTTAACAAAATGTCTTGTTCTGAGTTACTGTCATGCTGGTGAACACTGCAGGGTGCAAACAACCAGGCCATAAGAGACATGATTTGTATGTAATGAGATGAATGAGTGGGAGGTGTGTGCGTGTGCGTGTGCGTGTGTGTTTATCCTGTGCAACCTACGCTATGACTCGCTTACCGGGGAATTTTGAGCACAAGGAGTAGGATGATTCAAATGTTGGAAGACCACTTGTGGCCTTACACCTGGCTTTGCTAATCACACCAACGCTGCTGCTGCTGCTCCATATTTCAATCAGAAGAAAGGAAGTGCAGCAAGTGCACTAGCAAGTTTATTTTTTACATGACTTATTGGGACAATTCATGATGTTTTTTTAATTAGATTTTTCTTTATATTATTATATTATTAAAATTATTTTCATTCTTTACCCTCTAACTAAATATTCAACTGAAAATGATTGTACTAGCTCTTTTGAGATGCGAGTCAAGCCCACTACAAGCTGCTGGGAGCCAAATCATATGTCTAGTTTACAGTGATGTTCAGTGGATTCCTGTTTTGCTTTGGGCTAGTGAGCTTTGCTTAATTGTTGCTGAATAGTTTATGAGGTTTGTCTTGTTAGGGCATGGACAGCCAGAAGCGCTAAGGGCAATGATGTTCTTCGTATTTATTTATTTTTTTTTTAAAGGTGCATCAAATGAGTCAAATCTTCGGAATTCGAATCAGTAGTCAATAAGCACATGCAGCGAAGTCTGGCTGCGCTGGATCATTACATTTGTTAAGCTTCGGTTCAAGCAGGTTTGATTTGGCTCGGAAAGATCATCCATGTTGTTGTTTAGAGCAGACAAGATATTTCTCACTTCCATAAGAGATAAGAACATCATGTACTGTGGAAAAAATGTAGTGTTAAACATGCACCATCACTTATATCTGACACAGTCTGGATTTTTTTTTTTTTATGATGAGTATTTTTTTAATGGTTTTAGATAAAGAAAAAAAGACTTAAAACTAACAGGGAGGCAATATTGCTGGGTAATCCACATCCAAAATAAGTCAGATCCTGGTTAGAGAGGGATGCTGGCTCAGTGAAGCGTGTGCAGCTGCAGAGTGGAGCTCTTCCCCTCATGCACGAGCGCAAGCATGGAGGGGTTTTTTCAGTTCTCACTCTTTTTCCCTGCAGCGCTATACCTCCCAGTAGGGGTTTCAGCAGCCAAAGAGCAAACAAAATAGAGTGTTTCTCTTTGTACATGATGTGATCGCTCTCTTTTTTAATCTCTTTTAATGTGATGGACAAGAGAGTTTACTTTTGTACAGTGCTGAATAATGTCTCTGAAAAGCAGATTATCTCGAGGGAACCCTGCAGAAACATTTGTGATTTTGCACTCTTTCGTCACACCAAGTCTAGTGACACCACTCATGCTGCACACATTCTGAGCTTTCCTCTTATTTCAATCTTAATTTCTTCTCTTTGTCTTTCTCGTCACATGCTGTTTCTTTCTGTCTGTGATATGATGTGGTTCTTCCACAGCGTTTTAAACCCTATATGTGCAACAGAGAAAGTAAACAACATAGACTAAACGTGTCCAGTGTTGTATGAGGGCTTGTGGATCTGTGCGCCGTGTTCATGTATGCTAAGTGCAGTGGGTCACCTTGGTTACTGCAGATTCTAGCAGAAGATGATGAAGGCAAGGGCAAGCTGAGGTGGGAAATGGGGATCGGGAGGTCATTAACTCACCGTCTCTTTTTGACCAGAGAACTAATGCTGAGTGTTGCATTATTTTAGTTTTTTTTTATTTACTTGGATGCAGATTACACTCTGTAAGAGAAGCTCTTCACGATTTCAACTGTTTGTGAGTGTGTTTGTGTACAGATGTTTACTTATGCACACACACGCAGACAATAATAGATTCATTTGTCGGCAGGAAAGGTGCAAAGCTGAGACAAACACTGAGCATCTCCGCAAGTTTGTTGTGGCTCAAGGCTGTTCTCCTGGTAGCACTGGGCAAGGGGGAACAGGGAAAGCTTTTTTTGTAGGATATTTTTGGTTGCAGTCCATGAAAGATTTAGTGGTCACTCAGGTTGTACAACGCTTTTCAAAGAGTGCGAAGTGTCTTTTGCATGTATAATTAAGTGAGTGTATTTGGGTTTTTGACCCCAAAAAGAATGATGTAACATGTCATTAAGATTTGATTTATTCTTCATGACCATACCTATTAAATACTGAGGTTATTTGTTGTTGTTTTTATTTCATGGTCAAAATGTCAGAAAGAGGTCAAAGAGAAAATGCAGCAGAATTCCTGTACGCCTCTCATGTGCCTTCCATCCCTGGCCTGCAGTCATACATCAGCCTCTTCCTCTTCTTCTTCCTCCTCCTCCTCCTCCTCCTCCTCCTCCTGTCCATTCTCATCAGCCACAGGCATTTCACTGCACAATGCAATATTGTAGAGCGTTCAGTACATGAGAAGTTGAGGCAATACTCTAGCCCCACATAACCCAAAAAGTAAACACAGTGACTTCTGGTTTAATGATGCTCAATGAGGGAATTATTTGAATAATTAAATTCTCTTTCTTACCACAGACGCACTTCAAAATACATATGAATTAGGCTGAATGTGCAAAAAACAAGCTGCTGCCTGGTTTTCTTTCCCCGTATTTTAAATTCACACAATCCCTTTGAGCTTGCTGACTAGATGAGAATTAACAATTTTTAAGAGATCCAATGAGCAGCCTATGAGCAGGCGATAGTGAGGAAAACAAGACACAAGAGGGAAAGGAAGACTCCCATAGTAACAATTACACACAGAAGACGGGTCAAACTACCAGCAGCATCTGTCTGGTTGCTTGGATTTTCAAGCAGATTTTTACCTCAGGTGACTGTTTAGTTGTTAGGGAGGGTTGGATTGATTTTTGTCCTGACTAGTGTGTAAATGCCCAAAAAGCAATAGATGTTGCTTGAAAGGGTTCCTGGCCTGCAGGTCGACCTGGCAGAGCGCAAGCTTTCCAAGGATTTTGGTTTAAAGGCTGACATGTCTCTTAAATCTGCACGTGCAATACAGCTGTCAGAGGATCAAGCATCCTGTGTGCCTGACAGACTTTTAAACAGTTTACCTTCCTATTGGGAGGAATTAAATTGTGCGAAAGGTTTGTTTTATTAAGTTGAGGTTAAAGATGGACAGGCACTCCTTTAGACACAGTATTTGGAGAAAGTAACGCATGGTGCAAAACAGGGTGATTTGTTGCACTCAATTTACTTTTCTATCATTTTGACAGGAGCAACTTGCGTCCTTAAAAAGCTGTCGACCGATACGCGGATCATGACACCTTACCTTTACTGACAATAGGTGAACCGTACACTACATTGGTGATAATGTTGAAAGGCTTGTTTGTGTGTGTTAAGGCCCTGCCACACATATCCGTATGATAGAAATGTATGGCGGCGCATACGAAATATCGGCAATAGGTTGATATGAATTAAAGGTAAGTTGTGATCGTTTGAAGGACACAGACGTTACGCCGAACACGCCAGACATACACAGTTCCGTATGACAGAAACGTCTGTCGCCGTATATGAAAATTAGCTCAAAATATGTCAGAGTCCAAATACGTCCAACTTTTCCACAGTGGTGTTGTAGCTGACGTATACATAACATATACATAACAAATTATTATACGTATGTCAAACATTGATAGCGTATCACTTAACTATTTAAAACGTATCAGAGCGTCTAGCCAACGGAGCTGGAAAAGTGTCATCTGGTTCACGTCATGCTGATGCTGGAGAACGGCTAGAGTGCTGAACACTAGCTGTACTGTAGAAACACGTTTAATAAGTTACTCCGTCGTCAGGCATAATCTTAACATAGGGTAAGAATAGGTTATCCACTCGTTATCAATAAATTGGCTGTAGGATTCACCGTCAGCCGACGTAGCCTATATCTAACTGTACCTCTAACAGTAGTCACATAGGTATTCACGTAGGTATTTACGTACTATATTTACGTAGGTAAGTATTTACGTACTGTATTTACGTAGGTAAGTATTCACCTACGTATTCCGTATTCACGTATGTCTAACGTCACGTAACGTCTGCATATCTTATGAAGCACACGTCGGGTACGTCCGGTAATTTTGAACATGCTCAAAACATCAGCGTTCAACAACGCACCCCAGCGTAACACAGTGAGCTCTTAACGAATACTACTTATGCCTTCCCTTATATCAACGTAAACCAGCGTGTTGCCGATATTTGTATACGCCATATTTTTGTATATCGACGAGGTATACACGAGGTGTTCCTGTTAGGCTGACCATGAGCGGTCCAGACCATAAGCAAGGAGGCAAAGGCAGGAGAACAAGCAAACCACAAACTGTGGGCATTTATTTACAATATATATATACATATATATATATGTATATATATATATATATATATATATACAGTGTCACAAACCAGCGGTCACAATTGACTGCATACATGCCTGAGGCCATCCTACTCTCTCTCAATTTCCCAAAGAGCAGCCTTATATAGCCTTAACAGTTAGTTCTGTGTTTCCCACAGAACAGTTAGAGGCAAATCGAGAAATAATAAACATGAACTCTAAATATTCAACATAAATTCACTAATATAAACGATAATCCATCTGCAGGGTGAGCTGCCGCCCCAGCAGGTAGTATCTCAGGGAATTAATGGCCCACTTCATCGCCAGGCACTCCTTTTCAATCGTAGAGTACCGAGTCTCCATGTCTAGCAACTTCCGACTGAGGAACACAACAGGTTTCAGCTCACCTTCAACCTCCTGTAACAGCACAGCTCCAAGGCCTACCCTGGAGGCATCTGTCTGAAGGGTGAACGGCTGATCAAAATTGCGGCTCTGAAGAACTGACTTGCTTCCAATCGCTTGTTCAAGTCCTTGAAGGCTCCGTCGCAGTCCTCATTCCAGCGGACTTTTGCTGGTGCGGATGCCTTTGTGAGGTCGGTCAAGACAGCTGCTCGTTCTGACATCTGAGGGATGCCAGAGCCCCAGGAAGGACTTCACCCCTTTTTTCGTGGTTGGTATGGGGTAAGAGGTAATCGCTTTCACCTTACTCAGTTGCGGCCGGATCACTCCGTCTCCAATAATGTATCCCAGGTATTCAGCTTCTCTCTTGGCAAAGACACTCTTACGGGGGTTGATGGTCAGCCCAGCAGCCCGGATGTAATGGAGGACCTGTCGCAGGTGGGACATATGCTCTTCCTAAGTTTGGCTGAAGATCACCACATCGTCCAGGTATGCTGCCGAGAATTCTGAAACCTCACGCAAGACCTGGTCCATGAGCCTCTGGAATGTTGTAGGCGCACCATGAAGACCGAATGGCATCACCCGGAACTGGAATAATCCATAAGGTGTGGTAAAGGCAGTCAGCTGCTGGGCCTCCGGTGCTAATGCCACCTGCCAGTACCCTTTGCTCAGATCCAAAGTACTGATGAACTTTGCTCTTCCGACCCTCTCCAGCAACTCGTCAATTCTAGTCATCGGACTAACCACTCAGGAATGCGGTAGCTCCTCTTCCGGCTGGGCACTGCCTCTTTGAGGTATATTTGATGTAGGACAAGATTGGTGAAACCTGGCCTCTCTTGATACAGCTCTGGGTCCATGAGAGCTTTCATCTCCTCCTGCTGTACAGATGGGAGGTGCGTTACATCCACTGGATATGGCCCTTCTATGCTGGTCGCGAAAAACTTCTCCACCTCCTCCACTTCCACTGGTTCGACGAAAATCTGATGGGAAACGGGCTCTGGAGGAACCTGGAACTCCTTCAGCAGGTTAAGGTGGAATGTCTGATGTTTCTTAGCCCGATTTGGCATATGGATTTCATACGTGACCGCTCCGATCCGTTTTGTGATCTCGTAAGGGCCCTGCCATTTTGCCAGCAGCTTGCTTTCACTGGAAGGAAGAAGCAACAGCACCTTCTGCCCGGGTTGAAACACTCTTTCTCTCGCCTTCTGGTCGTACCATGTTTTCTGTGTCTTTTAAGCGGTGGCCATGTTCTCTTTTGCAAGCGCAGCCATCTTCTCCAAACGCTCTCTCATCTTCACCACATATGCCACAATGTTTTCACCTGATGGTTTTGGATCCTCCCAGTAGTCTCTCAGAAGATCCAGGGCCCCCTCACCTGCCGTCCATAAAGCAGTTCAAAAGGTGAGAACCCAGTTGAAGCTTGTGGCACCTCCCGATAGGCAAAGAGAAGGTACGGCAACCACTGGTCCCAGTCGGAGCCTGACTGAGACACAAACTTGCACAGCATGCTCTTTAGAGTTTGATTATAATGTTCTAGGAGTCCATCCGTTTGGGGATGATAAGGGGTGGTTTTAATGCCCTTTACTCCTAGCAGCTGATACACCTGTTGCAACTAGTTTGGACAGGAAGTTGGTCCCGCAGTCAGTGAGTATCTCTCTGGCTATTCCTACCCGGGAAAACAACTGGACTTGCCACATGCCTGGCTTTAACTGATCTTAGGTGGAAAACTTCAGGGTAGCGGGTGGCGTAGTCGCAGATAACTAGAATGCGATTACCAGAGGCACTTTTCTCTAATAGCCCCACTACATCCATTCCTATCCTCTCAAAAGGGTTTGCAATAATTGGCAAGGGCTGTAACGGGGCTTTGGCTACTCTCTTCCTTGAAGTTACTTGACAGATTTCACAAGTGTTGCAAAACTCGGAAAGTTGTGTGTACATGCCTGGCCAAGCAAAACGGTTACCAACTCTTCGCAATGTTTTAAGAAATGCCATGTGTCCTGCCCACGGAACTGAATGGCCTAGTTCCATAACTGCATTTCTGAGTGTCTGTGGTAACACTAAGGCCTCAATCTCACCCTGATGTTGATACAGGATACCCCTTTTTAGGAGGTAAGTAGCATCTTCTAAAAACCCTGTATTAGTCCTTTTTACCCCATCAACCTCAGACACCTTCTCAAACCACTGCTGAAGCGTAGGATCCTTTCGCTGCATCTCCCCTACATCCGGGGAAATGTCAATGTCCAGAGGGTGACAGGGTTTGGGAAGTTTTCCCTAGGGCCAGCCAAAAAACTTGTCCCTTCACTTCTGGGCCTTGGGCATTCGTGGCTTCTCTGGACCTGCCTTCAGCTCCGCCTCATAAAATGGTATCTCAGCAAGGGTCTCCTTCGCACTTGTAACCACGTTACACTGCTTTGACTCCGTCCCTGCGTCCTCCACCAACTCAACTTTAAGGGGTTCTAACTCCCTGCGAGTTCCTCCTACACATTGAGGTTCAGGGGGCATCACTTTTGGGAGACAGGACATGGGACTATGTGGCTGTGGGTCTTGCACACAATCCAATAAGGTGGGGTTATCAAGTCCTAAAATGACAGGGTAGAGTAGCTTCGGGACTAGTGCCACTGGGAGAAGAAGTCTGCCCACCTACAGTCAAATAGACCTAGGCAGTGGGGTAGGGCTTTTCATCTCTGTGGACACAGCTGATTCTAGCCCTGCCTTCGGCCCACTGATCCCGGAGAACTAGACTGGACCTCACTACGGTCTGACAACTTCCTGTGTCTACCAGTCCTTCCGTACGCTGACCATTTATGAGCACCGGCACTATACGGGCTTTACCCTGTTTTACTGGGTTCAGCCTGGCGGGTCTAGGAACCGTACACAGGAGCGATGGCCTACTTGGCCTTTCCCCTGGACAGGTGTACTGAGTATTGCCAAACTCATTGCACTAATAGCACCTCACCCCTGACTGATCTGGCATTTTGGCATAGGTGGGTCTACTAGTAGTGTACGGCCTGCTGCTTTTGTTTCTACCCTGGGCATGAAGATACCCCCTCTCACCCCCTTGGGACGTACTCTTACTTGCCAGTGTAGCTGTTCTGGCTTGTGGCAAAGCTTCTGCGGCACTTCCTGGCTGACTGGAAAACCTCAGCAAGACGAGCAGCCTCCTCAACAGTCCTTGGATCATGCTCCCTAATCCAAATTTCCATCTCTGGATTAACCATTCGTAGGAACTGTTCTAGAATCAATTTCTCAGAGATTTCTTTGATGGTAACCGTCTCCATTCTTACCCACTTGCAGAACAGGTCCTTCAGACGGACATACAGCTCACGGGGTGTCTCACCTGGGTGGATGTCCAGGGCATAACATTGTTGCCTATAAATGTCAGCGGTAATTTCATACTTGGCCAGAATAGCCTGCTTTACCTGGTGATAATCCTCTGCATCCCTTATGTCCATTAGTACATAAGCGCTCCGTGCTTTTCCAGTCAATAGGGGAACCAATCTAACAGATGAGTGCATCTTGAGCCCAATGGCAGAAGTGGGCCATTCTTTCAAAGGTGGTGAGAAACTGTTCGATGTCATCTGCAGGAGATAGTGGCAACAGCTTAGGGTCGCGATGTAGAGGTGGGTCCCGCTGGCCTGGATTTGACGAAACTGGTTCTCCATTTCCCGCCATTTCAACTCCTGACGAGTTGATTCTTTCTCCTGCTGCTTGTCTCTAGCTGCCTGGGCTAGCATGAGCGATCTCACCATTTCAGTCAGCTCCTCCAATTTGTCCCCCGGGTCACCTGCCGTGGCCCCCTTATCAGCTGCAGACATAGCAACCCCATCATCTGGCTCCTCACTTTGTTTGTTCTTTTTGCCTTTGTTCATCTCTCCTCCTCACTTGGTCAATCCCACTTCTGACACCACTTACAGTTCCATAGACTATACGTAAGATACTTACATTTACATGTGGATTGAAAAAGAGCTACAAAATGTGACTTCACTGAATGAATAAAAAAAGAACAAGCTCAAAAAGAAACACAAAATAACTAAACAGACACACGGTTGAAATACTGTGTGGCCTCCATGTAAGCCACGTGACTCTGTGATTACCTGTCTGTACCCTCAGATGTGCAGGTGATGTAGCAATAGCAATATTAACTCAACTTAACACACAACATATAGTACATATCAAAATTGACATAGCATATTGAGCCATTGCTTCAAAGATATAATTCCATTACATAAATTGTTTCTAAACATTCCTGTTTCTCGCTATTGCTATGCAGCTTAGAAACTTATTTAGTTAATAATAACATCAATGGACAGATATAATTAGCATGGTTTCATGACCCATTATCACAGTCACCACCCAAGATGTGCCTTAAGAGTTTGAAATTAATTAGTTGTGCATTTGAATGTGAAGTGTGTATAGAAATACCAACCAGATGTTCATAACAAGGAAGGAAATTAATCCTCTGCAGAACTTATTTTCCGGCACTGGTCAATATTTATCTTCTGAAAGCTGTTTTTTCTTTGCCAACTGTTTAATGTTGATGAAATGACGACATCTTGTCACATCACTGCTCTAGCTTGATAAAAGAAAATAGAGGTTATAAACAAGTGGCTGGGAACGTTTTGCTGAATTAATTATGAACTCATTATCTGCCTCATGGTTTTGTTCAGACCATCCAGCACATGTGGAAGTTGGTGGAACATGTGAGCATTTGTTTGTAGATTAGTGATCGCAACCAGCTTCTTGAGAGGAACCAGGTGTGATTTCATGGCACTACTGTTTTAGTATTCCAGTCTTACTATTGTATTCTTCAAGCTCACATTAGTATCTATTTCACTTCAAGGCCCTCTTTCCCACTGTGAAAAGTGATGAATTGATGTGCTGCGAATATCTATTCCCAATTTTCATAGCCAGACTTAGAGCTGAAGTGAGAGGCGGGATTCAACTGACAAAGAAAATAATTCAAATCAACCGTGAAAGCATTTGAAAGCAATTCATTAAAAATGAAAAGTGTATCTTGTCAGATTTAATGTTTTGGATACTTGTGTGTAAGTAGCAGCCTGTGTAAGGTCTACAGAGTGTGTAGCTCAGTACGGCATCAGGCAGCAAGGTCGTAGACAGACGCTATCTCCATTTAGATACAGGAGATATATTGATACTATATTGATATACTGGGGGGTCTTCTGTGAAGTTTAACACCGGGTTCATCACGTATGACGAGGCTGACGTCCTTCTTTGTTTCATATTCAGCGGCTAAAGAGGAGATTCATGGCTGACAGTGTTGCTAGGAGACCACACACAGCGACTAGTGTGAGAGGCTTGATTTCACCTCCCTCCCCCATTCTTGTAGTCTGGCTGCCTTTCACTGTTTTTCTATCTTCTCCTCCATTTGCTTATTCCCTCCACACTCTCATGTTCCCTTCCTCGATATTCCCTTCCATCAGCTTGTCTCCAGTTTTACGTTTTCCGCCTAATCATATTTATCTTCAGCCTGGTTGATCCCTCAGTGACTCTCTATTTATTGGTATCCCCCATTTTTCATCCTGCCCCCTCCCGTCTCTCTCTCCCGCTGCCTCAATCTCTCCTCCTCTCTTGCTGCTCATTCTTCTCCTGAACGTTTCGCTCCTGCTTCCTCTCTCGTCATCTCTCTCCCTGTTTGTTTCTTTTGCTGAACTGCAGCAATGTGTCTGGCTGAACTGTGGTGTATGATACTGTACAGCGGTGGGCAGAAATGGCTGTGGTGTTAGGGAGAAACTGAATAAACTCCATGAACTGTGTCTTTTGTTTTTACAAATACCGATACCATATTATTGATAAAATAGGGATGTAGATATCTGTGGACATGCAAAGTCCTGCTGATTTCTCCCCTACTTACCTTAGTTGCTGTATGAGGTGTTGCACAAAATTCTTGTTTCAAATCACTTTTTTCCCCCTGCAAAACACAAAGGGATATTATTCCCCCAAGTAATTAATTGTGAATATGTTTTGTAGAAACATTGCCCCTATGTCAATGCCAGGCCAGTGCTGTGACGTGTCCCTCCACTCTGCAGCGTTACTGCCTCACTCACAGTGAGGTGCAGCCACACTACAGGGCCACTTGCTGAGGTGGAGGCTGGAGGGCAGAGGGCTGCAGCACAAACAGTCCAGAAATGTTAAATTCAGTAAAAGACAAGAAAAGACTCTGGACCGAAGATGCAGTAAATATACAAAGAAAAACTCTCAAACTGCATAATCTTAATTGTACTCTTTCTTACACCCAGAGACTCCAAATGTTTTGCATTTTAAAATTCCTGTCTATAATTATCCAAATTCTGTGTCATCAGTAACCCACACTCAAATCAGCTGCGCAGCAGTTACAATTACCGCTTCACACCCTGTGGGTATGTGTGTTTAGCATGTAAGGCAGATTTGAGTGTGTGTGTGTGTGTGTGTGTGTGTGTGTGTGTGATCTGTTTGCTTATGTGCATGAATGAGTAGTCTGCAGCGTTGCATGCCGATCCGGCTAAATGAATCATGGCTCCATCTGCCTCCTGGTTTTAATGAGAGGAATTCAAGCGCCTCCTGACCCTACAGATGCTCCTGAAAAAACTTGCTAAATGCTCTGGATTTATTTGGGATTTAAAGTGTCTTTGGGGATTGATCACAGCAAACCTATATATGAGTGCACTGCATGTTTTGTGTCCGTTTGAAAATCAATGTCCGCAGCCCAGTTGGATTAGATGAACCTGCCTGCAAATGTAAGATAGATGAAGTTCTCCTGGTTCTTTAAGCTCAGCTAATTGCACACCAACCCACTAGCATGTAATGCGACAAATGCAGGGCTGCCCGCTCAGCTGCCAGATCCTCAAAACCCAAATCAAAGCTCCAGTTAACAAAAGCCCAACCTACAGTCGCAGCTCCCTAACCTAATTAACATTGAGTCAGCAAGCATGGCGGCAGCAGTGGTCGAGGTTGTGGTGAAGGCTGTGGGATAGGCCTACAATAATAGCAGTAGCCATGCTAACACACTGGATGACACACTGGGCCGTGACAAAAGAATCACACACAGCTACACAGCTCGACGTGCCGCCTCGACCAGGTGACAGTGCCTGATGCTGCCACTGTGCGATTTTCTCGTTATAGTGAGAGCTGGTTGAAATATTGTTCTAACAGTAAGGATGTTGTGCAGTTGGTAGTAATTGTGATTTAAGTGGTCCTGAATATATACAGAATTGGAAGCGCTTTTACACTTCTGCAAAATGTAAGTGTCATGTGTTTTATTTGCCCTTTTCATGCTGCTTTCATCTTCAGTCAAGGAGTATAAAAGCAAAATCCAGAGCTTGTTAAACTGGATTCACATGCAGCTTCATTGCATCATGATGTGAGTGCACAAATGTGATATGAAAAAGTATAAATCAAGTAAGCACAGTAACACAAGACATAGCAAGCCAGCTAATATTACCAACCCTGTTATGATGCCCGCTCGCCTGGCTCTGGTTCTTACATGACAATGGCGCCACTCCCCGTCAGCATTCCCCCCACTCCAGGCCTGAAAATCTCTCCCTCTCAGCTGTCCATAGTTCCTGTGCTAGCTTTGTAAACACCATCACTCCCCCAGTACTCCAAGTTCCCAGTCCAGGTAGCATGGCTTACTGAGCTAACAACCAGCTAGCTACTGTTAGCAGCAATTAGCAATTTAATTGAGCAACAAGTTAAGCTTTTTGTCCATCAGGAAACTGCGTAAATCAGAAAGTTGAGGCAGAGCAGCCGGAGGACATCAGAGAGAAAACCAGAAAACATTTTCTCCATAAAATATGATCCAGTTACACCAATATCAACTTAGTGCCGTAAAGCTACTAACAAACGGATGCCAGAAGCATCAATGATAATGCTTCACTGTACACCAGTAAAAAACATTCAAACTCTGTTGCTATTTATGATAGGCAAACACTGGAAACATGCATCAGCTGACAGCTGCGCTTTCCTTAGCCAATTGTGTTGCACACTCACATTCTCCAACGTGAAAACATTGGGCCCTCAGATATCTGCCCCACAACAAGCCTGACTTCTCATGGGGTGAGCATGAGTAGGAAGCTGTGCATGCACTACATATGACAAACCACATTACTGTCTGGCTAGCAGACAGGCTTAGCTAGGCCATCCCAGGGCCTGCAGCCAGAGCTGCTCTGCAGCTGAGTTACCATGCTTACTCAAATATTCATAACTGGATAATGAAAGTATAAATAGTTTTCATGTGATACACTAGAGGTTGGGGTAAACAAAACTGCAACCTCCATGCATCACTGTGTCTCTGCTTTAAAGGCTCCCAGCTGGATTAATGGGCAGGATTGTTCGATATGACACGGTGAGCATGATAAGCAATGACTCCCCTAAAGTTATGCCAGTAATTTGGGTTTGATTATTTGGATTTCATTGTGCGTCGTCCTCATCTCAAAGTATCACTGTCAAACTTGTCAGCTTGCAAGTAGGCTGGGTTGCTGTTAAACATGTTTTTTTAATGATTAATGAGCTCAAACATTGCCCTTGTTTCTTCTTCTTAGGTGAGCTGGAGGAGGAGGCTGCCTGTAACATACATTCCCTTCTTCTATACCATGAGCTCTGGCTCTGCACAGGATGTGGCTGTCGAGCATTTCCTGCGTGACATAGAAAGGCGAAGCAAGCGGCTACACTGCGCTGTGATAGGCTGCGAGGAGGAGCGACCCCGCAGCGACATGAACCTGCTGTATCGTAAGAGCCGTTTGGACTGGAGGCAGAGGGACCAAGAGGGAAGTAAAAAGAGGTGAGAGGATGAGCTCACAGGAGCTTTGCATATATGGGATTACATTAGGGTTCAGTTCAGTGGGGATATAAACCTCTTAGCTGGCATGAATGAGTTTAATTTCAAAATATTAATACCAAGCACAGTTCATGAAGTCACAGGGGTTTGCCTGAAAAGTCTTTGACAAATTTACATAGCAGAACTTCATAATGAACTTATTTTGTAGATGAGATAAACTACTATAATGTCAGCTAAAATGTCAGGGGGCAAAAGGGGGCCAAAACTGATGAAAAAGAAAATGAAATAGAGTTGTTGTAATTTCTCCTAATACATGTGAGATTACTTTCATCAGAGGTTCTAACCTTTAAGCTTTAGAGAGACCATTTGTTTTCATTCACAACATTGTATCATACCAATGTGGGTCATTCACTCATTTAACTTTTCTTCAAGAATTCAAAAAAGAAAGTTTGGTTGTGGTAGAAAGAAACGGTGTACAGGTTGTCAAACAATATATTTCATGCACACACTGCTGCACAATTCTGTAAATTTTTCCATCAAAGCAGTGAATTAGGACACGTTGGCTGTTTTGAATTTTTATGGAATAGTAACAACAGGAAATGCACTGCACATAAGTACAGTTTTTGATGTACTTGTACTTCAGTATTTCCTATTTGTGCCACTTTTTTACTTCTACTCCACTTCATTTATCTGGCAGATATACAGCTAAAACATAACACAATGTTGAGGATTATACCAGTGGCTCCCAAAATTGACTTGGGACCCTCTATGTTTTTAGTTTGGGCCCCATGTTATGTTTCAGATGCCTACAAAGTTGTAAGCAGTTCCACCAAATAAAGATTTCCCCTCTAAACTTCTCAGATAGTTCAACTTAATTAACAGTTTGAGGCCCAAAAAGGTCAAATGATCCAACATTTCACAAAAAGCTATGAAGGTTACAGAAAAGTAAAAAAAACAAAATAATAATATGTAGCAGACCTTTGTTTTTACCTCATTAATCATTTCCCAACCTTTTAGAGGTTGTCCGGCCCACAGGTTGGGAGGCACTGGATTAAACCACCCCACAACAACTACCCAACCCCACTACAATCTTCCCCAGCTACAACAGTAACATGCTACTTACACATTGATGCATCTGTATACAGAGCTGCAGGAATTAATCCTTAAACCTGGAAATGAGTTATCATATTTTCACCTTCTGTTCCCTCGTCTGGAAGTCATTGGGTTTTTGGTTAGATGCCTGAAATAAGGTTTGTGGTTAACACAAGCTTAAGAGGCCATTTGTCTGCAGAGTTTGTACTTTTTATGCTTTAAGTATATTTTGCGAATAAGACTTGACTGTTACTTGGAATGGAGATTGTTGTATTGGTACTTTTAGTTAAGTAAATATTCTGAATACTTGTTTCCCCACGGCCTGCCAGCACTGTTTCAGTAGGATTGAAGAGTTGTTATAAAAGGAGGTGCAGTGTTTGTGTTCAGGGCTCTAATTTCTCCACCATTACAACACAGTTAGCTGCTGATGCATCAGGGCCGGCTTCTGTTTTTGGACGTCTTCCAGCAGAAGTGAAAAGTAATCATAATAAATCATAACACAGACTAAGTGCCGGTCTTGTTAATAATAATACTACTACTAATAATAATAGTAATCATGTTAATAACAATTAAAACATTTCTAAACATTTTAATGTGACTTTCGAGTCAAATTAAATCTAATTAATTTACACAGACATGCTGAAAGACACCCAAGCATCAAAACAAAATGTAATTATAATAGAAGTAATTCAAGCACAAAAGTAATTTTGGTCGTCAGTGTTTTTTAAAAAGTGTGTGCTTGCTTGCCCACGTGATCTTGTGTATCTGTGCATTCGCTTTGGGGACGGAGGAGAGATGTACTGTTCAGATGTGAATCACCTATAATTCACCAAATCCGCAGAGGAAAGGGAGAACAGCTCCGTTTGTTTTGAAGCGTCGTCCAGTGCTTCCTGACTCACAGCGCTAATTGGAGGCCTTCATGTTGGCAGTAGAAATCAACGTCATGGCAGCATCAAGCCAGTGGAGGTGTAGATCAGCAAACAGGGCAGGGTCAGGGGGATGAAACCACACAGGGAGGAAATGGATGGAAACCAAATGGACTGTAGGCAGCAACGACACCGACTGCAGAGCTGGTGGGAGGGAGGGGGTAGGAGGAGGGTCAAAGGACGCAGTATGAAGGGCACTGGTAGACAGTTTGAGATTTCAGGGCCCTCAGGAGAGAAATCACATTTTATAAAGCAGAGATGACTGTGGAGATCCTGAATGATAAATAGGTGAGTTTCAATATGAGTTTTAAAAATAGTATCTTATGGCGCTAATACAGGCAGACAGACTATTCCCAGTAGTGACGGTTGGTGGAAGAAAACCTCTCTGACAGCTGAGGCTTTATTAATTCTTGCACAGACTTCTGAGACCGGAGTGAATGGGTGTAGCCTGGCACCTCCAGTGTGCATGCAGATGTATGGAGGACTAAAAGCAAATCCCTTTAAAGGAATTCAGTAATTAATATTCAATTGGACAAAAAGGGATGAAAAAAAGACAAATAAAAAGATTATCAAACGTTTATAAATTACAAAGGGATTTGTTATTCCAATCAAGTTAATGAGAATGGTCTCTCCTTTTTGTTTTAGTGTCCTGTCTACGAGGACATATTAAATGTACTTTTTACTAAAATGACCTTCATTTATGTTTATTTCTTTTGGCTGGATGACTATGAATAAGTTGTGCTTCAAGAAGGGATCTTTTTTTAAGCAGATTTTATTTGCAAAACCAAGGAAGAGAAGTCAATATATTTTGTTAAGGCTGAGCAGTGAAATAACCTGTAATTCTGTAATGGAATAAAACGTTTGACCACTGCACCTGTATATTTGTGGGGTCGTGTAAACCGTCACGGATTGGGCACTTTGTGTGAATTACACGAAAATAAAGAAAAATCTAAAACCTAATCTAATCTACGGATAAATAGATATATTTTCTAAATAAACAATAGAATTTGTAAATGAAGTTGACCGTACAGCTAATTATAGATAAGTAAATGGTGGAATACACAAATAAACGTAATAATATAATTGTATTAGATAAGATACAATAAAATCTTTATTTCACTTAGGTCGCACACAGAAGTCTTGTTATGGCAATTCTTTTGAACCCATGTCAGTTTTGGAATTTGCAGTCTGCTCAGTGTTGAAGAGGAGGAGATGTTGGCTTCACTGGGTCGAAGTGAAGGGATGAAATTTATTTCAAGGGAAGGAAATAGTGTTTCTGAGTTTTGTTTTAATATTTGAAAGGAGAAAAAAAGCAGATTTGTAAATGTTTTTCATGGCGGGAGACAATGCAGCTTCTTCCTGAGAGTTAAGACAACACTCAAGTCATCTTCGCAGAGTGTGTCATAACTTCCGTTTTCTACCGTATACTGACATTCTTCCTGTATGGATACATTTATTTATTGACGCCTGATTGTCTGAATGTGACAGTAATTCATGTTGGGCTCACCTGATGTGCGTATGAATATGGGACAATGTCAAAAAGTCTATTTTTGTTATTGTTTTAAAACAAAGATGAGATTTAAAACGGTGTCAAAAAAGTGCATATTTACATTTAAAATCTATATTTTGCTACATACCGTATATTTCTAATTGTATCAACTCATTGACCTGATACTCTGCATCACAATTGAATTGTCAACTATATTTTGAGGTAAACCGGGATCAGTCCAAGATTCACATCCTCTTTATTTCCCCTTTTCTTTTCTTTTTTTTTTACATCAAACCCACAGAAGAGAGGCATTTCTTATCCAAACCATAACATCTTAAGCATGTGGTTCAAAGCGCTTTCAGGTCTTTAACATGTTCTGAATGATTTGAGCTCATTCATTTTTCTTATGTATACAATTAGGAAAAGATTGTTTGCAACTGTCGTGGCATCAAAATGTGAATGTATTCCTCATTATATCAATGCTGCCACATAAACGAAGAAAAGAGTCTTTGTAACAAAAATAAAAACTTGAAAGTTAAGGTCAAACATGACTTGAGGTTTCAGGCAGACAAAGTATTTTCTTGTTGTGGAAACTTCCAATAGTTATTATCTGTGTGGTTATTCATTGAAGACATGCAGTGATAATAAAGATAAGGGGAAACTAATTTTGGTCGTTGTACAGGGGCGCCTGTGTGTATCACAGACTGGCAAACAATAATACTCTTAAAATAATCAATAATTATATCTTGTGCTTTATTACTTTATTGAGTCAAACCACCAGGCAGTTTCACTTTTTATGTAGTTTTCTTCTAGTGACAGAAGGAAATCAGATCATCTTAAAACCACGCTAGAGACAACCCATAACTTAAGGCAATTAATTAAAGTGTTGTGTATTGTGTCAAATAAGCCAGTAAGGTCCAACAGAATGAGGACAGCTACACACCCAGTCAGCTGCTCAGCCTTAACCCATCACAAACTTTGAACTGCTCTGATTTGCCCTCAAACCAGATTGGATCTTCTTAAAGATAACATTTACAGATAATGTCATTCAGTTCAGTTTGAATATAACCTCCTCTTAAACTTTGCCCTAAAAAGGTAAATTAGTAATAGGACAGTAGCTGCTAGGGGCAGAATGATCTAAACTGGATTTCTTCAGCTGAAGGTTTATCACCACAGTCTTAAAAGTGTTTTTTTCAAGAGTCTGTCTGAAGATAAATCTACCAAAGGGGTTGTTCAAAAGGCGACTGAGCAGCGGCTGACCTAATACAGTTTGATTGACATTGGCACTTTTGTTCTTAAGTGAACTGTAACATTTGTTAGAAATTATTTGGAGTTACCTCAAACTTATGCAGACAAATAAATTCCTGGTTTTTGAATTTGGACGTTGGTCAAAGCAAGACTGGAGGTGAAGAAACTTCCTTGAAATATTCCCTATTGATTAGTCCATACTGATTAAGCTCTATTCATGATTATAAAAGCAATCAGATCATACCAGTAATCAACAAGAGTTACTAAACTGTCCTGAATGATCAAGTTTCAACTCATTCTCTAGTACACATATTCCTTTAATTGTCTTTATTCTGCCTTCAAATGTAAAGCACTTTGAGCTGCATGTCTTTTATGAAAGGGGCCTAATGAATAATGCTTATTATTAATATTATTATCATTTAAACAGTGCATCACAAAAATACTGTTCTTTCTATAGAAAATGCTAAATTAAAGGAATATTTTCATACATTTTCATTACATTTAGGGAAAAACGCTTTTTTATTCTGAATATATGCTTTTTGCAGGACTGCTTCATGACCAGGAGAAGTAACTTCCTGGAGTATTGTCATCATTGTGAGGTTGCCAGGCAACCAGCGGCAGCTCCAGCGAGTTACTGCTCCCTCATCCCCTACACGTCCTGCAATAATCCCCCCCTCCCTAATTAGCGAGCCTCAGATGTGCTGGTAGAAGGCAGGCTGACAGTTTCCCCCCGGTTTCAGTCATTATGCTAAGCTAAGCTAACTATAGCTTCATATTAAGCTGACAAACATGAGAGTGGTATCAATCTTCTCACCTAACTGTTGGCAAATACGCATATTTAAAGAGAAGCAAATAGAGAGGTGAGAGTCCAGACACCTTTTGAACAGTGTCTTTGTTCTCGTTTTGAAGGGAGCTTCCTCTGCTCTAAGAAGAAGTAAGAAGAAAAAACCCAGAAGGAACTGCTCTGCTCTGGGCTAATTCTAAGTCGATTGTGAAGAGTCACAAGAACATCTTCACAGGCATACAAGGGCAAAAACATACTTGTCCAAATGCAAACATACTTTGTTGCTACAACACACAAATACATGATATTATTTTTCAGACACACACTGCCTCACACTGTGATTTGATGGAGAAGAAAATAGGAGCCTCTGTATTCTCCGTGATGAGCAGCCTCAGTTCACCTTCTGCTGCTTGCAATGTTGACTGCAAATTGTAAGCTCCAATTGTCTTCTCCTGTGCTTCACTGCCTCACAGGGATCGCAAATGATCTAAAAGAGAGCGTTGCGTGACCCGTAGTCATGTGTCGACATTATGTACAATAGTGAATCGCTTACACACAGCATGATTGTGCATTTGAGCTGTTTAATTACACAGAAACACAATTTCTTGCTGCCCCAAACATGTAGACACAGATGTGGATATCCAGATGTGGCCCTGTGGCTGCTGAGATCTGATCAACACAAACCTGGAATAAGAATCAGCCTAATGAAGCTGTGATTTCTTCCCGCATTGCTGCAGTAAATTCTGATATCTTTATACTTCTTGTGATGGTATTTCCTCCAGAAGTGTAAATTATTTTCCCCCTCTCCTCTGACATTTTGTGTAAGTACAGTAACGTCACATAGCCTTGTTATTTAAGAGTCTGTTGTACAGGGGAGAGTAATTCAACCTTGTTCAATCGAAGTTAGCTTAAAGGCCAGGGACTTATCTTGTGCTGCTGTGGGGCGAAGCAGCATAACACCTCTGGAGACATTACACCACTGCAGCACCTATCTCTAAAGTAGAGAAGCAAGCAGAGGGTTATCAGAAGCCATTTTGTAAGCCTTTGGCGAACTCAGCAGGGCATCAAAACTCCCAATTTTATATCAACAACTTGTACTAACACAGATGCCTGAACTGGGCTTGACTTAAAACTATCAGCAATTTAGCACATTTAAGTTTATTCTGGTTTACAATTATTTCACCTAATTTGAGGCTCTGAGGTGTATTTATGTTTAGTTAAATCTTCAATGTGTTTTAAAGTAAGTTATTTTGCTTTTTGTAAACAGCAAACAAGATCATGGAGTTAGACATGACATGATAATGAAAGATGATGATCTAGATCTAATAGTATTCATGGTATATAAGGTTTATAATACATTTTACATAAAGTATTTCACAGTTAGCCAAAAGAAGAAATACAATTGCTCCTATCGTTCAGTTTGGTATAACGCTGCAATATTTTGTCATATTTTTCTCTTTGTCAGTGTTATTCATTGTTGCGGGAGCTCGTATGATTGATGATTTCAAAGACAAACTATCAAATACATGAAAATCACAACTGTTCCCATGGAAACAGATGCTTTTGGCAATCATGAGAGAAGACCACAGATGTGGGCTGAGGATATGAAAATATAAAGAATAAGGGAATTCCAGCAGCGCAGTGTACACTATGAGTACTTTGGTTTTGACTGGGGAATTGATTTCCTAATTGAATGTGTTTGAGGATGAAGCAGATGTGGAGGAATTCAGATGGAAAGATATGTGAATGCGAAACATGGAGGAGCCTCTAGGGCTTTTCCTTTTGCAGTGAAAAGCCCTGCAGGCATTTCTTTATTGCAAAGGCGATGTTTGAAGACCAAAGCAACAGTGAGGAAAGAAGGAGGTCAATATAAAGTCTCATACATGAATATTTTTGCACTTAACTATGATTTCTTCATGCTTTCATATCTTTCTTCTACCTTTCGAACCCCATTTCCAAACTGCAGCTCGAACCAAAACGACCCTTCAGCTACCGTTGGCAAAGTCAGAGACTTGGCTTCTTTCCGCCGTCACTTCCGAATGGGTTTCATGACCATGCCGGCGTCCCAGGACCTGTCCCCTCACTCTTGTGCCTCCGCCATGGCCCCGCGCTCGCAGTCCTGCCATGCTGTAGGTGCCGGGGATACAAGTCTGGAGAACGGAGATTACTCTGACACCCAATCCCAACATGGTGGCCGCTGCCCCCCAACCAAGCCCAAACGTCACCCCAACACTCGCCTCAGCTCCTCATCCAGTGACAGCAGAGGACTTATTGATACACCACCACCATCCTCTCACTCACAGGCGAAACACTCAGAGAAGAAAAATGGTAAGAAGTGTCTTTTGAGGTGCTTATTTATTATTATTATCAGTTTTTTTACATGCATGTTTTTCTCCCTACAGCCATGAAGAAGTCTGACTCTGGGGATATCGGAGGAAAGAAGGTGCCTCCTTTAAAGCCCAAGAGAAGTCCCAGCACCCAGCTTTCCTTTGATCCTCTTCCTCCACGTGTGCCTCCTTCTGCAGCATCCTTACCTTTCCAGGCAGCAGACTCTCAGATTCAGACAGGAGACGGGGAGGATGAGCCAGTCTATATAGAGATGGTGGGCCAAGTGTTCACCAGAGACAGCCAGACGGCCACCCCCCACCCTGTCACCCCTGTGGCCACCACGCCTGACTCTGACTCAGACCAGAGTGAGGCCATTTATGAGGAGATGAAATACCCGCTGCAAGAGAACAGAGTTTCCCACAGACACCTGCCTCCTAAACATGAGAAACTGAAAACCTCTAAACACTTCCACGTCACCCCTTCCTCCTCCAGCAGCTCCTCATCTCTGCCACGCCCCTCCTCTTCCTCTCCTTCCTACTCCAAACCCAAAGCTACCGTTTCGATCTCCCATTCGTCTCCTCTGCCTTCCTCTGCATCCTCCACCCCCATCCCCCAAGTCCTCTCCACCAGTCCACACACTCCACGAGCTCCCACTCCCTACCTGCTGCAAGGGAGTAAATCCGAGCCCGAGTCCAACACAAAGATCCCGGCCCCTTTCCCCAATCTTCTACAACACCGGCCCCCGCTGCTTGCCTTCCCTCAGCCAGCAGCAGCCTCCAGCGGGGTTGGGGTGCAAAACAAGTTGGTTTCTGCTAAAATGGGAACTCAAACATCCAGCGCGACAACTCAAGCCAGCACCTCGTCGACTTCTTCTATTGTTTCTTCATCAGGCTCCAAGGAGTCATCGGGAGGAAGTGCATCCCAGCAGGACAAACACAGCAGGGACGCCCAGTTAGGCCCTGCTCCTGGACTGAGAGCCAGGAGCCACTCCACACCCCTGCCTCCATCCTCCAAGTCCACCTCCCCTTTCTCCCATCACCACCACCACCCTCACCATCGGCCCTCACACTACCATCACTATCGCAAGCCAGAGAGAGGAGACTCTCCCGCTCCGATCAAGGGCAGTTCGCAGAACCAGTCCACAGTCCAGACCCAAACCTCAAGTACAGGCAGGGAAGGCAAATCTGTGAGCTTCCTGTTGAAGTCTGATAAAGGAGAGAGGGATAAGGATAGGGACAGAGACAGAGACAAGGATAGGGACAGGGACAGAGACAGGGATAGGGACAGGGATAGGGATAGGGACCGGGACAAGGACAGGGACAGGGACCGCGACAGAGACAGAGATAGGGATAGGGATCGAGATAGGGGTAGGGACCGAGACAGGGATAGAGACAAGGAGAAAGACAGGGACAGAGATAGGGACAGAGATAGGGATAAGGACAGGGACAGAGAAAGAGAAAGAGACCGTGATCGGGACAGAGACAGAGACAGGGATCGGGATAGGGATAGGGATAGGGATGGAGGGCCCTACTCTTTACAGATGGATCACGGTACCTCCACATCTCAAAGTAGCACCAGCTCAACCCCGACGCCATTATCCTCATCCCAGCGTCCTCATTCTCGTCCCCATCTTCGCTCTCACACTCCTCACGGCCTGCCAGCGTACAAGCCTCCCTCCTCAGACAGCCCGCTGCTTTGGACCTACCCCTCCGGTGGCTTCCGGAGACCGCCGGCTTACGAGAGCCTGAGAGGAAGCTCTCATACGCCGTCTCTGCAACAGCCCTCAAGTCTTACTGGTGTAGGTGAGGGGGCGTTCAAGAGCAACGGAGGGTCTTCGTCCCTCCATTCGAAAGTTGGCTTCATGCCCTGGGACAGCAGTGCCAGCTTAGCTGCAGATGAGGGATCTTACTGGCCTATGCAGAGGAAATTGTCCTTCAGCCATGGGAGCAGAGACACAGAGAGTAAGTCAGGTCATTTTGAATACAGAGTACAGATCCTGTGTTGAAGAGAAATCAGGCTTTTGAAGGAATTTTGAAGTTAAATTTGAAATATTCATTCTGTTCCTTCCCCTGTCTCAGAGGAGGAAGGGCGTACATGGAATGGCAGTGCTGATGCCCTATTACGTATGGATAAGGATGACCTTTGCATGGGGTCTCGAGGAGGCCACTCGGGCATCCCAGTCCACTTCAGTGGTGCCACCAGTAGGTCGCTTGGTCACAGTGAGTCCTTGGCTGGCATGGACAGCAGCCCGGGTTTCAGAGCCCTGCCCAGAGTTGGTCTGCCTCTTCCCTGCCAGACTTTCCCTGCCTGTCGCAATGGAGGTAAGTAAACACTTAGTGTTCATAATCTTTTAGTCATAGCCTCTAACCACAACATCCTATTTAGAAAGGAACTAGCTGCGGATTTACATGGGGATTCTTCTGCTGGCTCTGTTGTGGCAGAGACTACCTCCTCTCCTCCGACTAACAGCTCTGCCTCCATTGCATCATCGTGTACTCAAGTTAGCCTTGAAGCTCTGTGTCTCTTTGTCAGTCTCTCTGCATCTGCACTCAAGACCTCCCTAGAAACAGAGGGACGCTGCCTACCTTGAGAATCAATGCAATACTTATCTTGAAGCAGAGCCAATAAAATAAGTGTTCCATAAACAGGCCCTCATCTCTGCACACATACATTAATGAGCCCTGGCCCTATTTCATGGTGTTTACACTGTACATTGTGACAAACATGGTTGTTTAAAACACTTTATAACTTAATTGAGTTTAGTATGAGCTAAGTACATGAACAAACAGGTTGAAATGTATATTGCCGTCCCGTAAAGTAAAGTGATATTACAGGATAAAGCAGTCAGAGTGCAAACCTCACCTCTGCTGTCTGTAATCCGATTTCAGTTTCACTCAATTAAATCACTTCTGTCACTTTAGTGTTACACTTATTTTGTAACTGTTGCAACATTTCTGTAGGAAATGTAATCAGGATCATATTTTGGATAAACAATAATTGCAGAATAGTGGAAATTACAGATTAGGATCACTTTTAAAATTAATTTCTGTGTTCCAGTTAGAATAAATGTAATGGAAATCTATTTACAAGATAATATGAGATCTCCAGCTGACATTGACAGAGTAAACAAATCTCTGTCAATGTGTCCATTGTTCATCAGTGTAAGGTTAGTTTATAATTGTCTAGTAGTTTAATGAGTTTACTATGTAGAAAAGCTCTGTCTGAACCAATGTGAATGTAGTGATACATTAGAATAGAGTAGAAGAGTGTTAGAATTAAAAGTTATATTCTAGTGTTCTCATGGATAGATACTTTATTAATCCCGAGGGAAATTTAGGGCAGGTACACAGTGTAATGTTTGTTTCTTTACAGAAGTGGGGCGGCTGGGCCGCTCCTCCTCTGCTGCTGGAGTGAGACAGGTGGGTGGAGGAGACGTCCAGAGACAGAGCAGCCTACCAGCACGAGAAGCCCTGAATCAGGTTAATATACAACACCCAGCAGTATAAATTTAGACTCTATTAAATTCATTCATGGTAGATTTGGGAGTGAACATTAATATTGGTCTCATTATTACTTCCCCTTCTGCTAGAGACAGTGCTCCTGCAGATCTATTTATAGCTGCTAGATATGCCCACTGAGCAGAATAAGGCTCTGGCCTGCCTCAAAAGAATAAGAACTGTAAAGGTATATGACGCAGGCTGATATGTAATCAGAAAATGAGAGAGAATAGTGGATGAGAGAACATGCTGTACTATGTTTTGGAGTGATGAGCTGCAGTCTTCCAGCAGCACATTTTGCCCAGATTCTAGCTGCATAGCAAGTGCTGACGCAGTTTAAGTGTGCTGCAGAGACTGTCTTCATGCGGCTGGTTGACCCTCCCTCAACCTGTTATAGATGAAGCAGCGCTGCATCCTCGTGGCTGTCCACAGGAACTGCAGTTTTATTCAACATGTGCTAGAATTGGCTGTCACTGCAGACAGCACTGCAGTGATCATGCATTTGTATTCATAAAATACAACATAAATTTACTTGACTTTTTCCAATGTGTCCAGCTGCATGGTCTGGCCCAACCTCAAGTGCCCTGCAGTCCCAGCGTGTCTCGGCAGCAGCAGCAGCTTCAGCTCCACCAGCAGCAGCTGCAGTTAAAGCAGCAGCTCCAGCAGCTCCAGCAACAGCACCATCTGCAGTTGCAGTTCCAGCAGCTCGCCCAACTGGCACAGGGACAGCCTCCTGTCAGCGGGGGCACCACCCTGTCCGCAACGCAGAGCCAGAGAGACGGCAAGCTGCTGGAAGTCATCGAGCGTAAACGCTGCCTGTGCAAAGAGATCAAGGCCCACAGGCGCCCTGACAAAAGCCTGTGCAAGCAGGACAGCATGCCCATCCTCCCTAGCTGGAGACGGACACCTGAGCCTCGTAAGACTGGCACGCCACCCTGCCAGAGGCCGCAGGCCGTTGTGTGGGACACGGCTATCTGAGGTGGTAAGACAGGCCAGGGAGGACAGCACTGAAGAGAGACTAAACACACAGATGAGTTGAAGATGGGTGTGCAGTTAATAAGAGAGGAGAGTAAAATGGGTTTAAGAACAAGAGAATTCTTGCTCTTGTTGTGTGATAAACTGAACAGTAATGTAGGTTACTGGAGATTTTGAACTCATTTGGGGGGAAAACAGAAAAAAGGTTGATAAAAGAGGTGAAGAAAGGAAGTAATACAATCAGACTAAATTAATCTCTTACCTGGGTGATTTGTCCTTCTTGATGTGTTCTAATTGCCAATGATTTTTTGCCACATAACGCCAGTGTTATTGCCACAAAATGAAGACCCCAACTTAACAATGGTTGGGATGTTTTCTTAGATTGGTGTTGCCAAATTTCCTCCTGACTACTTGAGACATAAAGGAATCATATATTTTCTCCAACACACAGTTGTCCAAACTTGCATAGAAACTACTCTGTGGGTGAAAAGAGGGGAAGACTCATTGATAAGTTATTGAAGTGTTTCTTGAAGTCGTGAATGCATATGAGATGTCTTGGTATCAATAGATTGTCATTGTGGATGCAAATAATCATCACTGAGGAGTAAAAGCTACCTACTGTATCTGTTTGCATATTTGTAATGTAAATCTATTTACTTTCTCAACGTTTCTGCAATTTTATAGCAATATGCTCCCGGTGCCGGAGCAACATAATTACATACTTGTGTCAACTAGCCTAACATACATATCTAAAGACTTGAATAAGTCATATTTACTGTGTCATTCTCTGCATGTCATGATAGACATACAGTATTGTAAAAGAATATGTGTAGAGATGATCATGTCAGACTTTTACATACAGCAGGTCTTCACTATGATAACATGTGGTTGTATAAAAAGATTAATATATCGCCTGGGGTGTCGTTAGAAAGGGCGGTGCGACAGATGGCACATACTGTGCAGTCCAGCCAAATATAGATACAGATCAATGTTACAAAAAACTTCATCACTCATGCTTATCCACAGTTGCACATTAGTGATTGTTCCACCACACAGAAAAACGAGCACTGACACCCATCAACACAGACTGTACAATATGGTGCAACTGATAAGACTGTGAGTATTGATCACCTCAAACAGAATGCTGGAACAATCTGCACAAAACATGGTATACGCTTAGGAGAAATTAAACCCTAATGTACTGTAAATAGATATGTACAACTGTATTGAAAATGTAGCAATTATTTCCATTTTCATACTTGTAATCAATACATATTATGTAGCATATACTGTATAAACATAACTTTGTTCACTTGTTTTTTCTAAAAGAATTAAGTACTTTATCTGCTGCAGCCAGTCCATGCATTACTTATAGTTCTACTAATAAACAGTAAGCCCTCTAAAGAAAGGCACAGTCCAGTTGTTTATTTAAATTTATGCAAGACTCCCTTTAAGCTGTGTTTTATTTATACCCTTTTTTTCTACATTCATTTTTATTTGTGTACAGATTTCAACGGCTCGTTGTCTTGACATTTTTGAATACTTTGCTGCTATCTTGAACTACTGGTGTTGTTCATTGAACTACATGGTGTCACCATGAGAAACATTATTAATATAGTGGTTATTGTTACATATTTGTTTTTATTTCTTATAGCCACGTGAACTGAAGTTTGTACCTTGAAGAGTGAGCCCTTCTGTAATAGTATTAAGGCACTTGAATGTCTCTTGGTTGTTGTCGTTTTATGATAGTTAGCACCAAGCTGTACAGTTACAGTACACCCAGTGAAAAGAAGACCTATCTAAATGTTTGAGAATCACTGCTTGGCCTTTTTTGTTTTAGTTCCCACCTGCTCGTGTTTGAGGGTCCAGGTTTTTCAAGCTTTTACTGAGTCCATTTTTTCAAACAAACACATGTCAGGTTGAAGGAAATGGGCAAGTGCAATGCATGCAGAGATTCCTTACACTGAAAATGTCCCAATGATACTGACAATATGTGCCCAATTTAATTCCAGATACAAAGTAAATCACCTTGATTCCTTTTCACAGACTGACATGAAACCCTAGGTATCATTTCCAAAAAATAGTTTACAGAAGCTGTTGGTTTTGTGTGTCTTCTAAAACAGTGGCCATTATATGAGTGCCATACTATATTGATATGGTAAGATACGGTGTACCTTGGAAATCACTGTAGTGCTATATTTGCATTGATATTGTTATTCAAAATAAATTTTATATAATGAACTTTACACAACAAACCGGATTTGTGCATGTTTTCATGCCTCGTGTTGTTTTACAGTGGTGATGGTGGGGAAGTGGACATTATGTTCCCACTGCACTTCTGCAGCTGGTGCTGCAGTACCTTCGGTGTCCATGTGAGGGCGCTACCTTCACTCTCCACTGCTGCTGCTGGTGCTGCTGGTGTGGCTCCATGCATAATAACCAGTCACCGCGTCAAGATAGCACACACAAACAGTTGTATACGGAGTTATCTTTCAGATCATTACCAACCTACATAGCTTGAATTTACACAGTTATTACACTAGGATTAGTTAGTATTCTGGCATACAATCCACTACAACTACAATGTATGTTGCCTGTAGCTTTCAATATGCAACCAATGCTAAACTGTAGCATTTGTACTTAAATGCACTTAACATGGTTTGGCCTATTTGAAGCTAATGCACTTGCAAGATTCCTGCTGTTCTGAGTTTGTATCTTCATGGTTGTTTGCACTTAATTTAAATTGCTTTGGACAGAAGCGTCAGCTAAATGAAACGTAATGTAATGTAGCAGTGTCTGCATAGGCTATAGCCTACCTATAGGCCTACAGACACTTTGTCTCACAATTTCCCAACCAGGAATCTTTGAAAAAGCTCATTAACGTTCAATAGTTTGAGGTGAAAGTTGATATAGTATATACTTATGTTGGGTTTTGAAGCCCAAAGGGTGCTGTGATTGTCTTTCAATTGAATCCAGTAAACTTCTAGTTGATCAAGATACTTATTTATTTAAAGTGATGATGACAGCATTTCAAAAATACTCTCAGCCGAGGACACTTTCACACACCAAGTCCACAGTCCGACTCAATAAAGAGCCATCATAAACATTTTGCTATATTCTCTACAGAAGGGTGTCGTCGTCCCTTATTGGTCCATGTTGGCGCGGTTATGCCCCTTGGTGGGCAGTCTTGTTGTGAAGAGAACCTACAGTGCTTCACATTCATAACTAATATAGTGCTCATTATACATTTGTGCAGAAATACATGTTGTGCAATAATACATTTTGATTGAGGTGGACGAGTACATGTGATAATCATTAAATGTGACACAATACAATCAGGAGTTTATTTACTTCACACTTATCTAGACCATTACATGAATAGTGTATTTCTCATTTATTGGGACAAAAGAAAGAAAGAAAGAAAGAAAACCCTCTGGCAGGCGATATCTGACCCATGCCAAACTAAATTAATAACGTCCCTGTATGATTATAATACAACAATTGGGACTCCAATATATCACTGGAAACCGCAGACACTTTAGAGTCCTTTAGGGAATATCAGAGGGATGTTGGTTTTTCTTTGGGGACGTGACGATAGAGGCCTCACAGCCAATAAAAGGATGCCTTCAGCCACCACGCGATTTGCTCTGACGGTTGTCTCTCAGGCGTCGGGTCTGTGAGGAAGGGGGGATGCGGTGCAGTTGATTGGCCAGTCTGGAGGAGGAGGAGGGGGGAGCAGCTCTGCCGGGGGAATGGAGAGGGTGGGGGTGCTTGTAGAAAGAGGCGGAGGGAGTGCTTTACCGCAGTATCACTAGATTTCTGCACCACTCATCAAAACTCTGCGGAATGCAGACAAGAGCTGGGGGGGAGGGCATATATTAGGACTGTGCTGGAGTGTAGGAGCGCTTCCTCTTACTATTACATCCATCTTTCTGTTATCAGATAGACCTCAGTAGTGTTTTTGCTTTTATTTTCATACATTTTGTGCGTCTGAGTGCTTAAGTTAACCTGTTTAGTTGGCGGTGGTACAGTAGGTATCTCTCTCTGTCTAATTGTTTCAACCCGGCGCTTATTGCATTAGGCCGCATTTATTACTGCTTTAGGGTCCACACTTGTATGACAATATGGCAAAGGATGGAGAAAACGGGTGGAAGGAATATATATGGAACCCGAGGACGAGAGAGTTTATGGGCAGGACGGCTAGCAGCTGGGGTAAGTACTGTCCAGCTACAGCAATGCAGCAAACACGGTCCCTCGGCTCTGTAACAGGTCTTAGTCAGAGTCTCTTAAACCTTTCTTTAAAATGTAAGATGGGACTCCTTAAGAAATTAAAGTGTGTAACTATAATATCAATTTCACCCTGATAGCAGTTGGTTGATTATTTTCCCTTCAGGTAATGAGTTGGCTGTCACTGTCCACTACAGCCTGGTGCTGGAATCTGAATGCGGCACTGCTCCTGTGGAAGCCGGTGGAAAGCAGAAAAAATCCTCCTGCCTAGTTTCTTTTTTTCTTTATTAATTTATGACACTGCTTTTGCTGCGCAATGCGTCCAGCATAAGGGTGGAGGCATATGGTTTTATTTCACATTTGAATTAGCCAGATTACTGCAGCACTGCTGAAACAGGTTCCACTCTGTTGCAAAGTGCATCTCATCAGCTCATCTCTTTAGAAGCAATGAGAGTGCCTCAGCTAGCTTCATCAAGAATTCTGCTTTTTTTTACAGGGAGATGGGTTGCTGAAGTTAAGTAGAAATACGGTTTGTAAGCCTGCAGCTTTATCTAATGAGCATGCAACATTATGTCATTAATTTTCAGGCTTTTCCCCCCCAGACATTTTGAAGGAAGATCCAATCCCAGCCCCTAAATAACACAGGGGCAGTGCCACATACTGTCCTCCTTTCTGCCATACAAGCAGCCTGCAACTATTTCAAAGATTCATGAAATGATCGGGCGCATATGGCTCTGTTCTAATGACATTGGAGCGTTTTAATCTGGGTAAAGCCGAGGGCCAAATGCTATTTGTATCACCTCCAACCCGGCCCCTCCCAGTGAGTGTAAATCAGTGAGGAATTTAATCCTAATCTAATGACTTCATTGGCTGATGGGGAAGGTATCAATTCAGGGGGTAAGGTCTAGCAAAGTAAACCACTTTCGGGAATTTAGATTATTTTTGATCTTTACACTGGGACTCAACGGCGCTGAAGTTTAGCGTTTGTGATTGGAATAATGTAAAGTGCTTTTACTTGCAGTGGTATTTTGGTGATAATGGTTCTTGACTGGACGTTATACTATTAGTGCTAGGGTTGGGAATCACTGACTGCAACTTCCTCTGCTGAAATCCTCGCACAGTGTACGACTTAATCCAGCTCAGTGCGTCCCAGGTGCTTTAAGGTCTGGTGGCCTTTTTAAGCTGTGCTCTCTAAGGCTTGTTAATTAGGCTATTTCTGTAGTCAGCCACTACATGTAGGTCTGCTAAACTTGGCATTTCACCTTCATACTTCTTCATTCTCCTAATGGAGCATAAACTGTACGTACAGTACCTCTACCTCCACCTGTGTGACTGCATTGAGCCCATCCATCCATTTTCTATACCCACTTATCTCAACATGCACTGAGAAAACACACTAGTCAGGTTGCCGGTCTCTTTAAAAAGGCAAATCTGTTGTTCACACTCATAATTATGCAGTAAAATGTACGTGCAGAGCATTAGATCAAAGGCTTCTTTGAGGATGAAACACAGAACCCTTGCTTATGTGTTCTGCTTTTGTGTAAAGAGCTGTAATGCTATGGAAATAGCCTTGATAAAAGAGAGCAGTCCTGCAAACTAGGCAAACATGGTCAAACAGCTACCTCTATTTAAAATAGGACTAATTAAGTGTACTGCACCTCCCACTTTCAAAAAAAAGAGAGGCTCTTACTGTAACATAGAAAAAGAGCATTAGAGGGCCTAATTGGAAACAATGCCACGATGCTGGTCTCACTGTAAGATTGCACATCATATACAAGATAATAAAATGTTTTTAAATTAAAAGCACCACAGCGCATAGCTATTTATTCTTCCTCCAGAGCATTTCATTTGGAGTTCACAGATCTGTTTGATCACCAATTTATAAAGCGATTGCTCAGCGTGTCATTCTAATTAATTCTGAAAGGAAAGAGACACCTCCTGCCATTATTATTGAAGAAAGACCAGGATGCTGAATCATCCCAGCCTGGCCTTTTGTTCTTTGCTTTCAACTGCCGTCTGCAAACAAAAAACCAGGGTGAAAGAGAGATGCTTCACTGTCAATCATCAGCGTGGACTGAGAGGGCAGACATGAGAACCTAACACCCTCTTTGCCAGGGGGAAAGCCACCCTGCCTGTACGATTGACCCCCGTATGCATGTGTGCACATCCAGTCTCCCCTGGGTGGTGTCATATTTGCGGTTCGCACTACTTTCCCTCTGAATGACAGAGAAAAAACACTTAAACACTTTGTTTTGTCACATCTTATCTCTGATGCCTTTCTCTCTCCCTCTCTGTAGTGCCTCGGGCCTGGTCCGGGGCCTGGAGGACTGACTCTGTTTATATTTAATGACTCAGCTTGGGTCTTTTCCATGCGACAGATGGGATGCTCACAGCCATTCATTTCACCTCAGATTCCAATAATTCTAGGAACAATTGGATGAAAAAACACACGCAAGCTCTAAATCAACAAGATTCCCCTCTGTAATTTCTCCCCGTGGAGCAGCATCCCTCTTGACATTTTGTTATGGATTCCTGTAAGCCTGGCTGAGTGGGGAGGCAGATGCAGAGCCTGCTGACAGAGCGAGTGAGCTCCACGCTGGGGGCCATCCAGCAGAGGCACTGGGGTCAGGGCACTCCGTTGCTACACAACACAGGGCCTCAGGTGTCAATGCTTAAAATGAAGGATGTGTCATAGAAAAGGACTATTTATGTTTTCCTGCTCTCTATGTAGACAGGAATGCCTGAGGTGGGTGCAAACAGCTGCTTCGAAAGTATTTGATCATTCCAAGTAGGAAACATCAAATCAATGGTCTTTCAGAGAGAATTCATCCAACTTCTCTGCATTGAAACAATACAGCAGTGACACAGTGGTGCAATGTTACATTTGAATGTTTTAGACAGTGCTGAAACAAGTCAGTTAATTGACTAGTTAATCATCAGAACATTAATAAGCAGCAATTTTGATGAATTCTTTTATCTGGTAAAAGCTCCTCAAATGTCATGCAAATGTATTATATTTTAGTTTTTTAATTGATATTTGGACAGAACCAGCGATCACACGATGTCACCTTGAGCTCTGTGAATTTTCTATTTCTATTTTCTGACAACCATTAATCAGAAAGAAAAAGGACAAATTAGTTGATAAGAAAAACAATCATTAGTTGCAGACTGTATGTAACATTATCTCTATGGTCTTCTTACATGAAATAGGCCTGAGTCTATGATGGCATGTAATCTCCTGACCCTGTGGTCTGGTCTCCAGGGGGTCCTTGTTCTCCCTCCTCCTGTATCCCCCTCTGTCATCGTTCAGCCCCCTCTGAGGACAGGGAAACTCTATAATGAAATTGATCAGAGAGCAGCCTTTCAATCTTGGTCTAATTGACGCAAGAATGTGAGGAAAGTAACCATACAGTTTATGTTTTGACAAATGAATTAATCAAATGAACTCCCTTTTAGACCGTGTTGTGTCATTAATGATATTTTAAGTACCCAAAGGATGTTTTTTCATGTGTGAGTGAGAAAGAGAGAGGCAGATGGAATGAAGCGACTCTAGTTTAATGAGGATTAACTGGCCTCCTGTGACCATTATCAGTCAGAAAGTGACCGCACAGAAACAACACAGCAGCAACATTTAATTAAAATGAGCTGATTCCATTATCTACTCAGATGTAAGATTATTCATACTTAGAAATGTGCATTACGGTAATTATTAAATGGATTGTATTTGCAGATGTTAGTCTAATGTAGCCTTACAGCATTCATCAAATCAAAAACTAGCACAGCTAGTGTATTGTGAGACACAGATACAGCAATTATTGATAAAGATAAAATGGGTGAATATGTAATCGTTTTTCCATAATATGGCAGTAAAGGATGGTTCTTCACGAAGCTCATGTCTCTTTCAAGCAACACGTAAACACAGGCAATATTACACTGTGTTGTATTTTCTACATATCACATTGTTTGACCACATTTGATCAAAGTGAAGGGGTGTTGGCATTAGTGTAATGCTTAGTTTGTTCTTAGTAAATATTATGCTAGTTACTACAAAGGCCAATGTACGTGTTTAAAAATGTAGTTGAACTGAATTTGATTGGTGTGAAGAATTTGGAGAACTATTGGCCATAAATCATTGATAGTAATATATGAGTGCATCTAAATTTAAATTTAAAGGAACTTTTATGAAATCATTCAATTAGCTTACAATTTAAGGGGGAAAAACATGACTTTGAATTTAGCAGGGACATTTAGCTGTAGTTAGATAATACTTTAGTATATGAACACAGGATTTGTTGGACACATTTATTTCTTATTTGTTTTTCCGTAGGCTATCTGTACAGTATTCCATGAAATCATAAATATTTGCTTCATTTATTCAATTTGATTTAGCTTTTCTAAGCAGGCCTATTTGTTTCCTCCTGAATAAGATACAAGTTAAAAGAATAAGGTCCATTGAACTGAATAAGTTGATTAAATGATAATACTTTATTTTTCACTCATATTGCATACAGTTGATACAACTCTCTTCTCTCTTTGTCTGCAGGTCTTATTCTTCTCTTCTATTTAGTTTTCTACATCTTCCTGGCCGGCTTGTTTGCACTCACCATGTATGTCATGCTGCAGACCTTGGACGACCACAAACCAACCTGGCAAGACAGGCTCACCACACCAGGTGCGCTAAACTAATGACACAAACTGCGTGAGCAAAGGTCACAATGCATGACACGATGTCGTGACCTTCCCCTGCTGTCTCTCTGTCACTCACAGGCATGGTGATTAGACCCAAAGAAGATGAAACCTACGAGATCATCTATAACACCCAGAAGACTGAGACCTGGGACATGTACGCTCAGGCCTTGGATAGGTTCCTGGCACGTAAGTTCGGCTCTCGGCCGCTCCTACGGTGACTCAAAAAGCTTACTGCTGTGGATTATCCGACAATCTAGAATGAATTGTTTTTTCACCTAATAAGAGATAATTCCTTTACAGTGGGTAGGAGATTGCCTTTGGGTTTTAGTTGAGTCATATTTAAGCCGTTACAAACCAAATAAACCCCCCTGCTGTCTCCCCCTGCAGCCTACAACAACTCTGTCCAGGCCGAGAAAAATAACGAGTGCAACCCAGACCAATACTTCGTACAGGAGGACAGCGGCGATGTGAAGAACAACCCCAAACGCTCTTGTCAGTTCAACCGCACCATCCTGGAGGAATGCTCTGGAATCAATGACCGTTACTATGGATACCAGGATGGCAAGCCGTGCATCATCATCAAGCTGAACCGGGTATGAAAGAGGAGAGGGAGGGTGTGTGTTGCTAGGAGACATGGATTGATAATGAAAACAATTATCATCCCAGTAAGAATAAGAAAGTCAGTGTCAAGATTATGAGAGCAACGATAAGTCGACGAATCGCTAAGGCGATGGACGGAAAAATGATCGTCAACTATTTTAATAATAGATTAATCGTGAAGGTACTTTGTCAAGAAAAAATGTCAGAAAATTCAGTTTTCAGCCTCTCAAAATGGAGATTTCCTGATTTTCTCAGTTTTACATCATATTAAACTGAATATCTTTAGGCTGACGAAACAAGACGCATAAAGACATTAATTACTACATTACTTTGAGAAACTGGGATCGACATTTTATAGACCAAACGATTAATCGATAGTGAAAGTAATTGTTAGTTGCAGCCCTAAAGATTATAGTCATTGGTTATTGCATGTATCTTTCATTTCTAGCATATTTTATAGCAATTTAAAAACTTAATTCTCCCCCCCCCCTCTGTGTTTAAATGAGAGTGCAATTGAGGATGTTGCTGGAGACGTGCTGTCTTTCTGTCTCACCAGGTGATTGGGATGCTGCCAGGAAAGAATGAACAGGCTCCGTTTGTCACCTGTGGCGCAAAGGTAATCCCTTTTTTTTCTTTCCACAATGAAAGGCAAACAATTTGGACTTCAGCCAATTCACGGCTATTGTGCCACACTCTCATCTGCAATATGCCACCTATCACCCGTCTCCATTCCCTTTAATGTCTTGTATTGTTTCAACTATCATATCATGTCATTTTGTCACTTACACCACCTGTGCATGTTCCTTTTTTTCATTGTGTTCCATTAATGTGCTCACTCTCAGAGATACAAAATTGGCAAAGATCAATGGGTAAGAACGGGATGTAGCTAGACTTTAGATTATGTTAAAACATGCATAGTAGTAGTGTAGATTGTATCTGCATGTGCATCAAGATTATGTGTTTTGCATTGAATAGAATGCTAAAGTAGATGTGTGTATGTTGGTAAATTAGATCTAGAGAGGGAGCTTAATGTGGCTCACCTCCTCTCCTACATATATGAGTTTTGGCTTTATCTCATGACGCTGTTTCACCCCCACAGAGAGAAGACACTGAAAAAATTGGAGAGTTGCTGTACTTTCCTCCAAATGGCACTTTCAACCTTATGTACTACCCTTACTATGGCAAGAAAGCTCAGGTAAGATTGTATCTAAAATCAGTACTTCATTTGGGAAATGTTGCTGCTAATAACCGAGCAGCTATCATGCATCTCCAGACAGTTTATTAAAGACGCATCAGACAGAATACATCACTTACTGTGTTTAAAGATACCCCTGGATTTGTTTTTGTAGGTGAACTACTCTCAGCCTTTGGTTGCCGTCAAGTTCCTTAACATTACTGCCAATCAAGATGTCAACATCGAGTGCAAGATCAACGCCAACAACATTCCCACTGGAAATGAAAGAGACAAGTTTGCCGGAAGAGTGTCTTTCAAGCTGAGGATCAACACTTAACTAGGTTGACCTTTTTTTCCTCTCCTGAAAACTACTTTCTTCATTCTCTGCAACATTGCACATACACAGAAACAAATCTCAGTATTCACACCCTTTGTAAGATTTGTTTACAACCCCCCAAATCTTAGGGGGAAATTGTTCAGGTGTGTGATGAGATGGGGCAAGAATAAAAGGGTGGTAATCCTGTCATTATTTCTGTCTGTGAGCTTTGGGATGAATTCTTTTCTGTAAATTAGTTTGAGGTGACGTCTATTTATACTGCATGACAAATTAGGGGATGTAAAGAATGTGAACATGTGTTTTCAAAGTTTGCAAGGATCAGCAACATTAACACTTTACTGCTGCTCCCCTCCCGCTGCCTCCTTATAGAGTACCCCTCTATATACCAATATACACAAATTACAATACAACATGTGTATATCTACAGTATTTATACGGTATCGTAACCTTATATCAGTACGTCTATTTTGTTGCACTTAAAAGAATAATCCAACAGACTCGCATATATCTCAATGGGTGGATGCAGAGATGAAGCCATTTTGCATGTGTGTATTGTCTTATGTGTGCTATGAGGGCAGGAGGACCCTTAGTCCCACCTCTCTGCTAAGTGTGGACTAAGGTTATGTAAAAAACCCACTGACCACCAGTAGGGGCCACACTGTAATCTACTAAACCTTACACACAGCAAGTGTGTGTTTCGCTAACAACATACTGTAAGATAGTCCAAAATCTCCAAAAAAATGGGAGTTACAGGAGAGGTCAAAACCTTTAAGAGTGTGTGTGTTTGTGCATGTGTGTGTATGTGTGTGATTGCGTGTGTGCTCCATTCACAGGTCCCATTTCATACCGTAGGTCGGGAAGTTGCATGCAATGTGCAATATTCATTAAGTGGCATTCATTATGAATGCCTGAGTCCATTCTTCGGATGACAGGACTTCCATTAAATGATAATTATTTTGGATAATTTGATATTCACACTGGTTGTTTGACCTTTATGAAACACATGTACTCCATATTTGTGTTGCTGGGAATGTTCATATCAACTCCACTGATGACAAATTAATTAGACATCAGTGCTTCAGACGTCTTACAACATCACCTTAGTTTGACAAAAAACTAAAACTCCCAGTCAGCTAGTGGCTAAGCAGAACTTTAGCTTCCAGTCTGCTCCCAACCAACCACCTGAATATCAAATGAATCAGAAACAAATTATCCTCCTGCTGCACGATGACGTTACACTCCCCGTCACTGTGTCATTTTATTCCTAAAGCTAAACCAGGAGCCAGTTTCTTGTGTCTCAATATTGAATTCATTTAAACACGACTATTTAGAGTTTTCTTTTTTTTTGCGTGCATTGCATCTATTTCACATGTATCCGAAATAGATGCCATTGTCATATTTTGTATTGATTTACACTGCAAGTGTGCTTTGAATTAATTATTGTACAGTTTTGGAGGATGTAGACATTTTGTGTTTGTTCCCTTTCTTTCATTCACTCCCATTATCATCCTCTAAAATATTCATCCAGGGTATCAAAATGTATAGTTTACATATTCTTTTAATGGTAACTAGAGTCTTGAATATGTGAGTTAGTAGTTTTGTTTTATAGTCCTGTAGGAAATGATCAAAACTGGAGATTTTCTTCCTTGACTACATAGAAAGGGATTTGTTTTTCATTGAATTTGTTGTTTTCTTGTAGTATTCTCCACAGTTGTATGAATCAGTCTAAAGGCAAAGCCATTATGATAACTAGACAACCAGTTTGAACAACCAACCCGTTGAAAAAGCATAGATTAGGCCTACATTTGGTGCTGTTTACTTGATGTGCATTCATTCATTTTGCAGTATAGACACACACAATTGTAAGAAGCGCCTGGAATTGTTGGCTGGAGAAATCTGTGGAGTTACACTTTTACACTCAGGCACATAGCTTTGGCATGGTAAAATAAAATTGCACCAATGCGACTGTGATCCTGCAAATGTCATCCCAGCAAATGTGGAACGCAAGCATCTGTTCACTCACATTAAGGTCTGGCTCGACTCCACCACTCCTCTTAGAGCAATGCATTTCTCTCGCAAATATCTCGCAGTGGTTGAAATAGAAAATCATGATCTGATCCAGCCATGACAAAGAAAGACATTTAGATATAATGTGATCTATATCTGAAGGGTTATTCACAATGAAGGATGTGCTCTAACAGTCAACTGAGGCTCTTTTTTTGCTTTTGATTTTTGTGACCGTCCACTGAGCTGTTCACATGTATTTCTCCTCTGGCATTCCTGCAACACTTACTTAATTTCACTGTAATCTCTTAATCTGGTCAGATAATCCAGAGCAGGCACGCTCAACTTCTTTACCCTACTTTGTCGCTCCTCCTCCTTGTGTCAAACCAGTCTCCATAATGGATATAGCAAGACTCATTTTATCCTCCCAGTGTATTCGATCCTATTTTACCCCAATCATTCTTAAATTGATCAAACTCTTTTAAATCACAATACGGCAAATAAAGTGTTTTGCTTCATCGCCTAATTGGACATTCTTGTTTTACTCATGTGCATGTGAAGACTAGTTCTTCAACCAAAGACCTTCATGACAGTTCAAATTTGATTTATTTTTGCTGCACTGACACATCCTCAGTAGAGATACTGTGGGATCCAGGTGGAGGGCTAAACACCCTGTGTAATTAAAAGGCCTAATCTTATGTAATAATAATAATAATAATAATAATACTATTACGCACAAAGGAACGTGTCTCACTACAACATAACAGTGCCTCAGTGGGGGGGTTTTCTGTGATAATTTGGAGATGTCCTCAAAAAGCAATATATTTATTTCTTGTGTGGCTGTACGATGTATTTATTAGAAAGGCTGTTACAAATCATCAAAAGCAAGGAAGAATAGGAAAGAACATACAGATATTGCAGTCAGGCAATTGCCAGCGTGCAGTATTGTGATGGAAATAATATAAAAAAGTGTTTTATTTATAAAAAGAGTATTTTTATTGCTATTTTGTTGTAAAGAGGAGAGAATGTATAAACGTGCATTGTACCATGTTGTGGGAGCTACCTGGTAGGTTTTCAGCATTTAATTCAACAAACGGCAAAATGTTAACAGCTTGATTGGAAATGTTTTTGTTTTTTATGTAGAAACATTTTTTGTCATGGTTTGAGACCTTTCTACTTTCTTAAATTGAGCTCATAAAGCGTGCAATGAAAGTTCTCTGAACACTGGGGTCTATCGTATCAGCATTAAGACACAGTCATTAAAGGTATGTTGGCAGTGAACACATCAGAAAGAGCTTTCAGAGAACTTCCAAGTGCAAAACCTTCAGAAACTAGTCCAATGTATCAAATCAGGAATTATTTCAACAAACCTCATTTCCCCCCACCCAACCCCCTCGTCTCAAATCGTACTATTGCCTAAGACTGTGGTGTAAGGATAGTTCAAGAAAATAAATCCATGAAATTTGTTGAGACACTCTCGCCCCAAAAGGATGATAATTTTATTCTGGATCTTAATTTTTTGCTCTTACTGTATGTACATTTTTGCTCATGTTTACTGCAAACCAAGATAGAGAAATAAATAAATGTCATTTAAGGGAACTCAGACTCACACTTCATTTTTGCTTCTCTGTCATCTTTGGTGTCATCATAGGATGAGAGAAGAGATTTATCATTCAGGGACAGACACTAAGATTAAAGTGGCCATAATACCAATGTGGATCATTTCATTGCAGCTTATTATGAATCAAAATGGAGACAAATTAGGGGTGTCGCTATAACCATGATATTTAAAAGTGAAATATTGATATCATGTTAATAATACACATATTATGATAATATCTTGTCAATAATTCAGCCCCTCTTCAATAACACTTTTTAAATTATGGTTATAGACTGTCCCTCAACTTCCTTCCACTTGTATTTTGACACCCAATAAACAAAGAGATTAATTTGACAGATAGCATTATTATTTTATTTATATATCTATTTGTTTTTTCTATAGCTACTATTGTGGATTATTTTGGCTACGATAATCGTGTAGTTCAAAGTCAAATGTAGAGGCAATGTCAAAAGTAGCGTCAGGTGGAAGTTATCTAATCTCATTCTCTATAATCCACACAGCCTACAGCACCAGTGGATTCCATAGTTAACCTGTGCACTCATACTGGTACATGGTAACAAGGGAAAGATAAAAACAGCAACAAGTAGAGGATATGTTTCTAGTGAAAATCTCTGCACTTTATTTTCAAGAGAACCAAGAGGAAGGGAATATGTAGCGGAAATACCACCAGCAACATGTCATCCTCCTACACACATCACAGGTCAAAGTTCACAGATCGAAGTCTTGGTGGGATTCTAGTTCAATAGATGTTCAGAGTCTCGAAGTGTACTTCCGCTCACTGACCTTCACTTGTCTCCTGTTGGTGGCTTCAGGCTCTATCATTAGCTCTCCTTTCTTCACTGTCTCCTCCTCAGAAAGAGAGAGCACAGTCCAGGAACAGGGAGATAGCCAGGATTACGTGGCATTAGAGGAATTTGTGGGTCTAAAATAGTCCGATCAAGAGTAGCGTCGGTGACTACGCTACTTACACACTACTCTCTAGGTAACACTCAAATTCTATATATTATAATCCTGAATAATCTGAAAACCTTTGATATTCTTTGTATAAGAAATAATTAAGCCATAACATCTAGTATTTTCTTACAAAATAAAGTGGTATTGTGAGGGGAAAAGCGTTTGTATTTGGTCTCAAAGACTTGTCCTTTTCTGCTACAGTGCCACAAAGAGCAGATTGTGTCCAACATGGTGCTAGAAACATGGAGATTATTCTGTAGAAGAGCGCTGGAACCTCTGCTGGATGAAGGAAAACATTACACAGTTCAGTAGCATTTAAATGTCAAAGTTATCACATAACTGGACCAGACAGAGGATAGCCAACCTTGTTCTCTCTTTTTATTTTTATTTTTTTAATTTAAGACATTTAATCATCCTGAACACAATACAAACATTTACAACATAAAACAGAGAAATGTATTCTTCACACTCATGCCACAGTTGCTGTGGAGCACCTTATTGTCATGATTTTTTGTGTAATACCTCTTTAATCAGGATAGATTGGTCCCAGATTTAAGAGCTATAAATTATCTAGACCTAGCCAGTCTTGAAAAATAAATCATATAGGGGTGGATTGGTGGATTGGCAAAAAAACACAAATCGTATCACCTCCCCTGTGACAGTCTCAAGAACATTATAACTTAACAAATGCTGCATTTATAACAGGGCAGTTGCAATGGTTTGATTCAGGTGTTGTGTTCATGTTATTGTGTGTACCTGCTCAAATAATTCACAGTCAGCCTAAATGCATCATCAGCTTCCTTAAAAAATGCTTATAAGGTGAGATGTCGAAACATGATCTCATAAAATTTGATAAGGAATGTCCATGGACCAAAAGCAAACTAACTTTCAGTATCGTTGATTGTTGACGCAACACTTTGGTTGGGAGGAAAATATGACACGTGTAAAAAGTCCATTCAAGTTTACACCACGTTTGTAGCTAGATGTTTCAGTGATGCCCAGGATACCATGAAGACAGTGCAAAATATGTTCAAGTCTCATAGCCAACTTTTCTATGGCAAGTCCAGCATGCCATTTTCATCCAGAGCTTTCTGCGTCCTGTCATAAACCTCTCCAATGGTCTGAACCACTCTTTTCAGCAATGTGCTCATCTCCTCCTGGTTCTGCACGCAAACCAGCCTGAAGAAGAAAGTCCTCTCTGGCATGGCGATGAATGCCAACTCGGCGGCCCTACGTACGAACCAGGTGTGGTGGTTGGCAAGGGTGTTCTGGTAGGCCTCGCGACAAAGCTCAGAGGGGCTCCTTAGCCGACCGGCCACCGGTGTCTCAGCCAGCTTTTCCAGGAAAAGCTTCAGCCAGAGCAGAGCACGATGCAGACGCAGAAGAGTCCGGCATCCAGAGTCCGTCTGGTGGTGGAAGTCCACCAAGCCTCGGTCCAGCTCCACCCAGATCATGGAGCGCACAGAGTGGTAAGCACTAGTGTGCTCTGAGGCCTCCTCATTAGTCCCAGCCTCTGTGCTCTCACTGTTTATTGAGTGTATATCTGGGCCCAGCTCTGCTTCAGGGTTCCCTTCCGCCAACAGGGCCAGTTGGCGGATTATAGACGTCTTGCTTTCTATCTCATTAGATATCAGCCCCACCATCGGGCCCAGAGCTTCCATAAACCTGGAGGAGTAACACAGATCAGGATGAATCATCTTCAGAGTCCAGATTATGCCATAAACCATATAATACTTCATTATTTAGTGGCTGTAAATGACTCTCTCGTGCTTTATCTGATGTCTTTACTTCACTAGTTCATCCCAGCTGGACAGATACGGCTGCAGCAGCACGTCGGAGGTGAATGCAGGTGCAGCCAGCAGGTGGGAGAGCAGCAGCGACACCTGGAAGGTCTGACCAGGGCACCCCTCGATGACCAGTGGGCCCTCAGCCCCATCGGCCCCACTGCTGTTGTACAGCTGGTGAAGCTGACAGTGGGGGATGGGAGGTGTGTGAGTGTGGAGGGGCGATTGACGGGGGACAAAGAAAGAGAGAGAGAGCGGAAGTGATTCAACACATTCAAATTAGCCATTTGCTTCACAAACTCAACCTTATGGAGGAAATGTAATAAATTAGGGACGGCTTTATAATCTGCGTGTGCTCTTACCGTGTTCCCTTGATTATAACCTTTTAAACACGAATCCCAGTGGTAATCCAAACCTCCCTCTGCAGTGAGACATTGTAAAGAGAAACAAGGGAATATCCCACAGTTAGTGTTTGTTGGCAGAGTTCATATGGCAGACTTGTTAGCAAAAGGTTGCTTATTTACACATCTAGCCGTTTCAGTGCAAGAATTGCAGATTCAGTAGGTGGCGGTATGCACCTTCAAAAGTAAAAAACTAAACACAAAGAAGAAGTGGAAGTAGAAGACGAAGAAGAGGAAGAGCAGCAGCAACAACAACAACAACAACAACAACAACAACAACAACAACAACAACAACATCAACATGAGTCATGTTTCTGCCCGCGTGTGAATGTAAGTCTAATATTTACTCTCTTTTAGCTGTTTTTGGAGTCCACCAATTTCTGAGTGAAATATCTGGCTCTTTTGCAGCTAACGTAAACATCACTGTGTAGCTAGTTGCTCATTTTGTCTGTCTCTCGTACAGTGGGGTCTTTAGAGCTTTTTCAGGGAACACAGCTTCCTGCTACGATTGAAAAGCACGTTATGAGAGCGGTGAGAGGGAACAGAAACAGTAAAGTTGCGTTTGGACAGTGAGAAAACAATAAGCTGAAAAAGCTCCATAAAGCCGAAGTGCTGCAGACGCAGCTAGTTATTCTCTCTAGCAATGACCCCATTTTGTCAAATTGTCATTTGACTATAAAAAATATTGATTATAACCGCTTTAAATTAGATGGGAGTATACAGTAGAGTTTTGTCATGTCTCATTAATAACATCCCTGTCATATGGTCGAACTGTTATGTTGGTAACATGAAAAGGCTTTTTTTACATTCCTGATTCATTCTAGTTCAAATGTAGCCCAAACTATACAGTATATAGCACAAAGACAAGCATATATGGTTGTTGTACAGTGTTCCAGCTTTGGTTAATTCACATACATGGTTGTTATTTATTTGACATTTCTACCTTTTTATCGCTGTTGTTGTAGTTGTATATCCTTCATTCTTGGCAAACTTGTTTGTTAATTAATTGTTGTTATTTAATTTGAATGTGAATTCAGGGCATTGGCTGTTTCAATTTCCCCTTTTGTGAATAATGGTTCACACACACACACATTATTATTATTATTATTATTATTATTATTATTATTATTATTATTATTATTATTATTATTATTATTATTATTATTATTATTATACTATAGGCCTATATCAAGATAAGTGGCACTAATCAAAATAACTGGGCTATTATTTAAAAGACCTTTTACAAATCAGGGCCTTTAATTTGTGACAAATGTGTCATTTCCAAGCAAGCCTTGTTCAATTCAACTGGTATATTCCTGAGTGAAGTCAGTTTAATGTCTCTCCCTCAGAGGCCTCTGCAGGTCAGGCCACACACAAAGGGTTTGATGTATACGACCACCTTACAACACAAACTGACCCTGGAAGACTCTCCTGAATGACAGCTTCCTGTCAGACAGCTCGGCTAGTTAGCCTCACTTGAGCTACCAAACACCAAACACAGCCGTTTAACAAAAATGTATTTCTGACTTGACCGTGACCTACTGTAGATGTTGCCAAAAAGTCAACAGAGATTTTTGCCTCTACAAAATAAGAGTTGTATCTAATGTGTGTCCTAACTGAGTTACTATGAGGATGCAGAGTTGGCTGTTCATGCTTCTAACTGAACTTTCCCTTCAGCTCAGTTTGCACACATGTTTCACAAATCTTTGAATTTAATCCAAGCTCGAGAAAAATATCACATGGTCTCAGTTTTAACATTGTTATACTACTTACCAGATTATATATATATATATATATATATATATATATATATATATATATATATATATATATATATTTATAGACTTTTTCTTTTTGGAAGGAACAGTTAAAATGTTTGTATACTTTTTTCTTCTTCTTATAAACTGTACATTATATTGTCATATTATAATTTTAATCCAAGCAAAAATACAGTTAATGTTTTTGCATACAAATAGACTAACATTCCTACAATAACTTACAAAGAGTTTAGGATGTTTTGCATTGGATAGATTTTAGATGTCATTATGTCCCAAGAGTCTACAAAACACCATCAAAGTCTATATTTAGGCAATAGTTTATCTCAGATGATTGAAAATAGCTCATATAAAAAAATAGCATTCACTGTGTGATCTCACACTCCAATAACATGTCAAATCATTTAGAGAAATACTTCTGTGATGTTGTTAAAATGATATTTGAGCATAAAGAGTGAGCAAAAAAGTGGCGTGACCACCATGCTTCATTCTCCAGAAGCCCCCACACCATGTGACACATTCCTGATATGGAGCGTATGCTTTTCAAACAAGGGAGGGATTGTTTAGATTAATAGCACAACATAGAAACCAAACACACTCGCACACACAGAAATACTCACGGAGCCACAGGGATCCGAGGAACAGCAGCAGGACTACGATAGCAGCAGCAGCCTTGCTCTTAACACCCATACTGAAGTCCAGTTTTGGGTTTGCCAATTCCTCTCTGTTCCTTCTTTGTCCCTATATTTTAATTCCTCTGGTTCTCACATGAATCCTTGTCCCCTTGCACCGGCTGTCACCACAATTACTCCCTGCCGGACCCCTTTCTCTGACCCCCCCCCCTCGCCCTCTCAAATCTTTCATACTCCTCCCCAAAACATTTAGATAAAAAGTTCTCTCAACCACTATACCTCACAGAGCCCCTGTCAATGTTTAACTCTATCTGACAACAGCTGTTTCCCCGTCGCACTGTTACAGCTCAGCCTGTTATTACTCTTTCTTTTTGTCTTTCCTGACTGATTTTAAAGCCGTCTGCCTCTTCTTGTGTTGCTCAATATGAGGGTCCAGAGATCAGACGAATGTGCAGCCACTAGCTGATAATACAGAGCCAACACAGCTTATCCGCCAGTAACCCCCTTCCACCAGATTCATCTTCTATATATGCGTTATATTCCAGGTCAGTTCGAGGAAACACTTGCTCCCTCTCCTCTCCTCTCCTCTCCTCCCACTACCATGCTCTCTCTCTCTCTCTCTCTCTCTCTCTCTCTCTCTCTCTCTCTCTCTCTCTCTCTCTCTCTCTCTCTCTCTCTCTAACTCATTCACACACACCACATGAAAACATGTCGGCTGAAATGAGAGCATAACATGAAGCACATCAGGACACTCTCTCAATGTATACACATGTATTTTTCTCCACTCTTTATATTTATCTTTATTGCAACCCAGAGTAAACCTCTGTATTGATTAATTCAAGTAGATTGTGTTGTCCCACAATCTGCTTTTGGAGCGATGTGATACCAATTCAATGTTTGTCACAAAGTCTAACCATGCTTATCCTAGCTGAAACGGCAAAAGGAACAATTATGTCCATTCATGCTAATCTAATTCTAGATATGACAAAGACATCTGCAGTTCTACCAAACATAGTGGGAACAAACATGTCCTTTCCCTTGTGATTCATATTCTATAATATATAATGTTGGCTTGCTAGTTATTCATAGATTGTAAACGAATATTGAAGTCTAAAGTCTGAGACATGGTGATAAAACAGCAGAAATGATGTATCGTGTAAAGGGTGTTCCCATGATTATCACCTCCGATAGTGATAATCATGGGAAACCCACTGATTGGTTGCTATATGTGGGATTGCGGTGGGGGGAGGTGAACAGACATTGAACTCCACACTCAAGCCGAACCACATGTGCGCTTGTGAAGAGGGACTTAACAATGGTATTTTGGTATTTTGCAGTGGAGGAGCGGGAAAATAAGTGAAAGCAGGGGCATTAATTACTTGGCTGAGAGGAGCTGGTCATGGGGCTTTTACTCTGTACAACCAATGAATGATCCCATCTGAAATAGGCAACAATTGACAAGGGGAGACTGTGAATTCCCGTGAAAACATGTGACTCCACACGACTGGTAAAATCAGATTAAATGTTAAATGTGCATCATGAAATAAATATAGTCCTTCAAAAATCTATGTTTGTCTGTGGTAATAAAAAAAAGCATTCAGCTATCCGTTCTTGACATAATGCACAAAAAATATTATTATTAATAATAATAATAATAATAATAATAATAATAATAATAATAATAATAATAATAGATTAGATTTGTATAGCGCTTTTTAAGAAACTCAAAGACGCTTGACAGAGTGAGTGATACAAAAATTAAATATATAAAATGCATATACAAATGCACAGTATTAGTAGACTAAAGCACATGGTATGTCTTCACACTGTGTGAGCATGTTTATATATGGGGAGGGGGGTTCAGTAGAACAGGAAGTAAAGAGGTATTGTGTCACTGTCAGATAAAAAACACACTGGAGTTTCCACCATATCTTCCCAAGCTTCAACAAAAGTTAATTTGTTTTTAAATGTGTTTACATTTAAGTAGAGTCGACATCTCCAGAGATGGATGATTGTATGTAGACCTTTAAAAGCAAATAGAGAAAAAAACAAGAGACGTGATGTGATGGGAGCACACCACGACACCAGACTGGGCCAGGGGCCTTCGCTACATCCTACCTTGGACGTATAGATCGTGTTCATGTGACGTCACGCTTACGTCCCAACCCGTAAGTCAACCATGTTGGATGATATACACAACCAAGACTGCGCTCGTTCACGTGTGAGTTGCTGCAACGCTTCGTAATTTTCTTTGTATTTAAACGTCTAAGATTGAAAGAAAATGCCAATCTTGTGCGCAGTGTATAATTGTGGTCATAACGCTACTCGTGACCCAGAGAAACGGTTCTTTAGATTTCCTACAATCATCAAAAACAACGATCCACAAAAGAGGGATGAATTGCTGTCTACCGAACGCCGTACGCTGGTTTAGCAACCAAATAGTAAGGATTTAACAAAAGGAAAAGCACAATTCACCCGTGTGTGTGGCGTCCACTTTATATCTAGTAAGAGCTCATGCTAAAGCTATGCTTTCAATGTTTACGTTAAACATTTGTGCTTATGATATACCCGAACACTGTCAGACCTTACTTCTCCATATCGCTGACTGGTAAATAAGGCACTTTCTTTACATGTGATGGCAGCCATTTGCTCTTTTCTTCTGTGCATGTTTTTGTTTTGCTTATTCTTGAGACTACTTCACTTGCGAAAAGCAAAGCACCAATGTGAGAACATGCTTCGCTTAATCCAGCCATACAATCACAGTGTGCGAGGATAACATCGCCGCTCTTCTCACTCACAAACCACGGCTTGAGCAGTGTATCTCGAGCTCTTTGAGAGTGATTTACACGGGCATGGACGAGCACCTTTGCAGAGGACACCAGAGAGTCAAAATACTTTGAAGAAGTCGGAGTTGTATTGTTGTTCGCTTTAGACGCCATTGTTGATTTGTTTTTCAACCAAAATGGCATCGCACACATACGTCACACAGTTTTGTAATGTGTTTGCACACTACCTATAACAAGAGCTGCATACAGCGTTGGAGGCGGGGCCCACGTTCATTCTTTCAAAGGGAAGTTGACCACTGGCGTATGAAGCCAAAAACATTTACTTGCCAGGTATACATTTATCCGGACCTTCTGCATCTTTAGGGCTCATAGAGCAAGCACACTAGCATTTCCTTTAAACGGCATCACATGACGGACCCAGAAGTAGTAATTCCACAGTTTGGCCACTATGAAAATTGGCTTCCAAACACTACAACACAAGTTTCGGGACCGCATTTTGCATGGTTGTGACGCTATTGCGGTGGCACCTGGAAAATTACTCAAAACCACTTCTGTGGTAGTTCCCGCTGCAGTCCGTGTCTCCAGGAGCACATTTTGCTATGAAGACTCGCAAGGTTAAAACAACACCAGCGTCGCTGTCGCAGCTGGTAAAAAGCATGATCATAGTGGATTTGTGTGGGTGTGACCCCTAGTGGTTTGTGGGCTGAAGTACAACCCTGAAGTTTCAAACTATCTGCAACAAGCTTTAAAAGTTTTATGTACATTTCATAACAGAGGTTTACTTCGTGATAGTGAATGATACATTTTAAGACATTTACTGATAGGAGTTTACTGTTATTTCTAACAGGCACTAGTGATTTAAAAAAATGTTGTCATTGCATATTCAAATACAGCTCTTGGTCCAACTGCATTAACCCTACAATGGTTTGAACCCCCTGCTTCACTGGATGTGGCTTTATTTATAGAACTTGTTATAAAAACAGTTTCACACGCCTGTCTGACATTTTGCCCTCGGTTAGTTGAAAGAAACATTCTTGCTGTAGAGAAGAAGCTAAAAGCAAAAGCTGGATTTCACCTAGATAGATAGATAGATAGATAGATAGATAGATAGATAGATAGATAGATAGATAGATAGATAGATAGATAGATAGATAGATAGATAGATAGATAGATAGATAGATAGATAGATAGATAGATAGATAGATAGATAGATAGATAGATAGATAGATAGATAGATAGATAGATAGATAGAAAATTTAAAATAAGCGATAAAGGCTGTACATTATAAATACAAATGTAAAAATACAGACTGTTCTAAATAATTACAAAAGTAATTTTACAACATTGCCACTGTTTTTGTTTAATGGTTTGAAGTGTATGAAATGTTTGGAAAGTTTGAATTGTTGCCATCACTGTGAGGAGTTGTGTAGTACTATGCTTGTAGTGGGGAAACACTTAGTCCAAAGTGAACATGCTAGAAGGTTCATTTCTTTTAAAATGTCCTAAAAATACTTTTGCCCCTCTGAATCTCGTTTAGTCTGGTTAGATCATCTTAAAACGTATAAGAAGGCTCTCCGTAATGCCAGAGCAGCTTATTACTCTTCCTTAATAGAAGAAAATAAGAACAACCCCAGGTTTCTTTTCAGCACTGTAGCCAGGCTGACAGAGAGCCACAGCTCTACAGAGCCTTCTATTCCTATATCTCTCAGTAGTGACAACTTCATGAGCTTCTTTAACGATAAAATTATAATTATTAGAGACTAAATGGATCTCCTCCTGCCCTCAATTGGTATTGACTTAACTTCAACCAATTTTAAAAATATCAATAACTCATGAAATATATCTAGACTGTTTTACTCCAATCAACCTTAACCAACTAACTTCAACAATCTCATCGTCTAAGCCATCAACCTGTCTTTTAGACCCGATTCCAACTAAACTGTCTCAAGAAGTTTTACCCTTAATTAACACCTCGTTATTAAATATGATCAACCTGTCTCTATTATCTGGCTACATACCACAATCCTTTAAAGTAGCTGTAATAAAACCACTTCTTAAAAAGCCTAGTCTTGATCCAGAGATTTTAGCCAACTATAGGCTGATATCTAATCTTCCCTTTCTCGCTAAGATCCTTGAGAAAGCAGTTGCAAAACAGTTGTGTGATTTTTTACATAATAATAGTTTATTTGAGGTTTTTCAATCTGGATTTAGAGTTCATCATAGCACAGAGACGGCACTGGTGAAAGTTACCAATGACCTTCTAATGGCGTCAGACAAAGGACTTGTCTGTTCTTGTCTTGTTAGACCTCAGTGCTGCTTTCGACACTGTTGATCATGACATTCTACTACAGAGACTGGAACATTGGGTTGGCATAAAAGGAACCGCACTAAGCTGGTTCAAGTCCTATTTATCTGAGCGATCTCAATTTGTACTTGTTAACGATAAATCCTCCATGACAGCCAAAGTCAGTCTTGGAGTTCCGCAGGGTTCTGTACTTGGACCGATTCTATTCACCTTATATATGCTTCCTTTAGGCAATATTATAAGGAACCACTCTATAAACTTTCATTGTTATGTGGATGATACCCAATTATATCTATCAATTAAACCAGACGAAACCAATCAATTGGCTAAACTTCAAGCATGCCTTAAGGACATAAAAACTTGGATGTCTAGCAACTTCTTGATGTTAAACACAGACAAAACTGAAGTTATTATACTTGGCCCTAAACACCTCCGAAACGCATTTTCTAATGACATAGAAGCTCTGGATGGCATTAATTTGGCCTCCAGCACCACTGTAAGGAATCTTGGCGTCATCTTTGATCAGGATCTGTCTTTTAACTCCCACTTAAAACAAATCTCAAAGACTGCCTTCTTTCATCTACGTAACATTGCAAAAATAAGACACATTCTGTCTCAAAATGATGCAGAAAAACTAGTCCATGCATTTGTTACTTCAAGGCTGGATTACTGCAACTCATTGTTATCAGGTTATCCCAAAAGGTTGCTTAAGACTCTTCAGATCCAAAATGCAGCGGCACGTGTATTGACAAGAACAAGGAAACGGGATCATATTACTCCTGTATTAGCTGCTCTGCACTGGCTCCCGATAAAATACAGAATAGAATTCAAAATCCTTCTCCTGACTTACAAAGCAATTAATGGTCAGGCTCCAGCATATCTTAAAGATCTCATAGTACCTTATAAACCAACTAGAGCATTGCGCTCCCAGACTGCAGGGTTACTTGTAGTTTCTAGAGTCTCTAAGAGTACAATGGGAGCAAGAGCCTTCAGCCATCAAGCTCCTCTCCAGTGGAACCAGCTTCCAGTTTGTGTTCGGGAGGCAGACACCCTCTCCACATTTAAGAGCAGGCTAAAGACTTTCCTTTTTGATAAAGCTTATAGTTAGGGCTGGCTCAGGTTTGCCTTGGATCAGCCCCTAGTTATGCTGCTATAGGCTTAGACTGCCGGGGGACACCTCCCTCTCTCTTCTCCTCCCTCTCTATCTGTATGCATTTATGTAAATGTATGTTACTAACTCATCATCCGGGGCATCATCCCTGGAGTTTCTGTGTCTCATGTGGCAGGTTGCCACTGATAAAGTTTAGGTCAGGATCATGAATCGTGGCTGCGCCTGCTGCCCTGGTCCTGCTGGACACCGGGAAGCCTTTTTGACATTTTTCTAGATTCATCCAAACTTTCTCTTTTTCAACACAACATCATTTTCTGTCAAATGTTGTATTTGTACTATGTTGTTTATCCTGTACATACGACATCTATTGCACGTCTGTCCGTCCTGGGAGAGGGATCCCTCCTCAGTTGCTCTCTCTGAGGTTTCTTCCATTTTTCCCCCTTTAATTATGGGGTTTCTTTTAGTTTTTAGTTTTTCCTTGTGCGATGCGAGGGTCTAAGGACAGAGGGTGTCGTAACCTGTACAGTCTGTAAAGCACACTGAGACAAATGTATAATTTGTGATATTGGGCTATACAAATAAATTTGATTTGATTTGATGTTTTAATTCACCCATATTTGGCTGAATCTAAAATGCATATTATTTTGCTCTGCTCCAGCCCTTCGTCTGTCTCTGAGCTCTGAACTTAGACACATAATCTGCCTTCTGAAGGCTCTAGTTACCTTAAAGAAGCTCATCTCTGTTTCCCTAACTGTATATTTAGAAGTACATCACATACTGTGCAACTCATATGGCACACTCTGAAAATCAGTCTGTTGCCCTTGTCGCCGCAGAGTGACACTACTTATATGACTTGCAGTACTAACTATAAGAACAAAGTTAGTCCCTGGATTTAAAATGAGTAAAACGTTCTGATTGTCTGGTTTGTACTTTTTAAAGTTACCTTTTGCAGCATGATCCACTTCTGTTGGAAATAAAAAAAAGTGACATAACTCATGTTAATGCAGATCCAAGTCTTTGTCCCCATGGTTTTATGAGTTTTATGAGCATTGTCTGCCTCCAGCCCTCTAACGCCGCCACACTGTGGTCTGCAGACACTCTGTCACTACCGGAGTCCTGTTGAAGTGGCAAGGCTCTGCTGAATGTATTAATACCCTGGACACATAGCAGGGGGAGAGCAGGCCTGCACGCCTTCCTGCACCCAAGGGTGTATGTATTAGTATCTTCCTGTTTTTTTGTTGTTGTTTTCTTTAGTCTGTCTGACACGCACACACACAGAGCTACATATTCGTTTAAGACACAAGTTACACACAAATACAGGAATGTAGTATTGTTCTTCTGATTTTGTTTTGCGGTGGTTGTTATCTTTCATCTTGTTTCTTAGTTTTCCGTATGGTGTTTTATTGTGTCCGTTCTTTACAAAGTGTAAGGTAAACAATAAAAAATATATGCAAGTCAGCATAATTTTTACAATGTGCCATTGGTGATTTTCCAATCAAAAGAAACAGTAATCAGTAATCCAACAATATGACAAATATAAAAGTGAATATTATCTATAACAATTTATAGACTTATTTACAGGGATATTGAAGATGTATCATACAGGAGATAAACAGCTTTTTGAATGATTTTTGTCAAATAAATGTTTTAATGTATGTACCTGGCATCACCACAGATAGTTGTCGTCTAATGATCATGTTGATGATTATTGTAGGTGACCGCAGTGTGACTTGAAGTCTTGGTTTAGTGCTAACCAGCTGCTGTGTAATCTGAGCCCTGGATAGCGACAGCCGGGGTGGTCAACAGTTAGGGCGTTTTGTGGGGGGATTTAGGGCTCTTCCTCTCCGTCTTTACTCTCACTCGTCCTCCCTCAAACTTAATATTTAAATATAGTGCAGTGCCGTGTAGCGGAGTGGTCTTGGAACATGATGGCAGCGCGCAGGTTTTGGATATTTTTTGGAAGTGTAACTATTCTCGGGACTTTAATGGTTCAGGGTAAGTGACGCAGTGGCAAACTTTTGGCACTTCCTCATCGACTGGCTTGGCTGCCTTCTTATCTATCAAAATAATCATCCATCAGTGTTCAGAGGACAACCAGCTCTAAAAGTCTCACTACAATGATACAATGATTGGCATGCTAGAAAGAACTTTCCATACTTTAGACCTCCTGAAAACTTGTTAAAACTTCTACTCAAATACTGTAATAGATTATTGAATTTGTGTATATTTTAACCATTTGTTTTCCTTCTGTTGATAGCATATCTGCAAGCATCCTTACAGTAGTATCTTCCATACTGCTGTAGAGTGGATATAAACTTATTTTTTTCTAAGTTTGGTATTTGTGGACACAAGACCATACACTTTATATACAGACTTGTATAAAATGTGGCATACAAGGCAAATTGTATATAAAGCATGTTTGGGTTTTGTCTTTGCTCGTATACAGTAAATGCATTTTCATGTATAACCATCAATACTGATGTCCACAGGGATCCTCTGTTTAGTAACCTGTCCCATGATTAAGTATTACTTTGAATATAGTCAAGGCAATTTATCAGATGGGCACAACAGTTAAGTTATTTGGCATCAAGTAATGCAGAAGGTTGACTGTGCTTTGTCATGAGAACAGCCGTACTGGAGTGTGTGAAGCTAAGTAAGGCTACAGCTGCAGTGGAGGCAGAAGTAAAAGCCCAGATGTGATGGAAGTTTAAAAACACATGATTCTGCAAATACATTAGGCCACTCAGGAGGGAAAAGGTATGACGAGCTCTCAACAGCTGCAGACAAATCCTCCTGGAGTCCCATCTCCTTGGCAGAGGTCACTCGAGTAGTTAACACTTTTTCTCAGTGACAAGGTGCCAGTGTGGACAAGATTCATCCAGAAATGTAGACACTTCGTATTATTGGTCTGACAATTTGAATACCACATTTCTTGAATATCACTTTTGGGAAAAGTGCTGTTGGATTGGTGTCCCCACACTGCTCACCTTCTCTGACAGAGCATACATTAGGATGCTGGAAATAAGACTGGCAGAAGTAACAATGTGGACTCTGTCCTCAACACCCTTACACATAAACACAGTGTCATAGCAACTTACCTATCTTATCATTATCTTATATTACTTAACATTATCACTGTCCGATGGAAAACTTGAGATAAACTTGAGTTGAAGCTGTTGTCAGCCATTTGATCTCCATATACTTAGAGCAGGGATAGTTCGAATGTTTTAAAGTAGTGTGAGGTACTTCAGTGTATTACCTACAGTAGATAACGATCGACAAGCCCCTGTTTGGAGAAGCAGACAGGTGTTAGAGCACCGGAGCTAAGCAATGCACTGCTGTGGATGGGGTCAGTAGCCTAAAAGAAAAGCCAACATAAAAAATAAAAATAAAATCAGTTGACATGTTTAGAGTAATTAGTCATTTTACATAGCAAAACACGGAGGGGGGCACAGTCTACAGTGGCTAAAATATGTTTTGCTGCTGCCCCTATCCACAACAGTACTTGACTTTGCTTCCGTGCCGTAATGCCTGTCTCTTTCTCCAATCTGGGAGTGTGCTGACCGTCCTGTACTGACACTGATTAAGGATAAGTCCTAGATGGGATGCTTACTGGAAGATGGACCAAACTCTTTTTTCCCTCTTGCTAGATCAAATTTAGATCCCTTTGCTTCTCACGTTCAAAATGGTCGCATGAATAGGATTGGGCATTAGACAATGGCACACAGTCAACTGGGGTGAGCTTAGCTTGCCTTTACCCCAGTCAAACATTTACCTTTTGTGGCCATGTCGTTCTGACCTGTTATGCAGCCTGCCTGTCTCTCTCTGAGCAGCAGCAGGACCAGGTCAAAGCATGCAACGACAAACATTAATCGTACTTTGTATCCACATGATAATTGAACTGATCCATTAAGTTGGCTGGCTGTACTGTTTGTAGAAGTACAACTTACATGGATTGCACATTTTAAAAGTCAATAGGTTTCTGTCTCTGTCACTATAGAGCAGGGGTATCCAAACTTTTTCCCTTGGAGGGCCAAAACTCAAACTTAATGGTGGGCCTCGGGCGAAAAGCAAACACCTATTGTATTTTAAAAATGCAAAATGGTGCTAGCATAATTAATTATTAAATATCCCTCATATAAAGAGCATTTCACCTCACAAACAAAACAGCATAAACAGCTATTTATATTATATATACATATATTAACTTCTGCCATCGGGCCTGCTTTGGGCAGCCCTGCTATAGAGATATACTGCTTAATGTTTACTGTACTTACAAGAATTTAAACAAAATAAATATTGTATTTCAAAATATACGTCCGCATTGCTTTGGAAATGTGTCTTCTCAGCCGTCCATGATTACAGCGTGTTATCCATTAATATCTTATTTTTGTAGATGGATACAAAAATCATTGACTACTATTCTATTGTAATATTATATAACTTTTGAATGTCATACCCAAGGAGTCTCAAGTGTAATATTTAACAATATTTGAGTAATTACAACCCAAGCCCTTGGTAAGTGAGACATCTCACCACTGTCATTACAATGCCTACTACACAGATTGTCCCATGGGAGAGTTATGATTACAGCTCAAAACTATGTGACACATTTGTGCATAATTGGACCAGGCATACCGAGACTGAATCGATCACAGGGGGCGACATCTTTACTGCTTTGTAGTTACTGTCACTGTTTTTGATGATTATTGCAAGTGACTCGAGTGTGACTTAAAGTCCTAGTTTAGAGTTTCACAGCTGCTGTGTAATCTGAGCTATGGCTAGTGACAGCTGGGAGGGAAGAGGCAATGTGTTGGAAATAACCTATGCCTCTCTTAGTCTCTCTTGAAGTTTATTCTGAATTATAGAGGAGTACAGAGTGATGGTACCATTGCCATTTAGTGCGGCTTTGAGCATGGTTACTAGTCTCTGGACTCTACTCTGGCTTATCTCTCTGTACTGAGGGGGGTGTTTCTCTCAACACATGTGCACCCACACAGCAAAACATTCAGGTCATTTTACCTGTTTAAAAGTTCAGAAATGCATTGGAAATTACACAACATTTGATCAAATAGGTATGTACATGTAGACGACAACACAAAATATAAATTTTAAGACTGAAAATGTCTTGAGAAGGTAAAAGGTTCAGGTGTTCTAGATAAAATGGGCATGTATTAGGCAGTTTATATTACAGTGTACATAGAGAGCTGTGCACATTCTTACAGGATTCTTAATGTAAACGCACACATAGATATGTAGAATTTATGTGATTTACCTTAAAATGACTAAACAAAATAGACCATGATTATAGAAAACTTCATCATTTGACATGCATTTGTATTTAATCATAAAAAACTTAAAATATTGTAACAATTTGATTTGTTATTTACTGTAAAATTATGATTTTCTTTTTTAGGTAAAGGTTGATTTTCAGTTAATCACATGATGTCAACTCATCTCAAAAACTCTTTCTGCCCATTATGTGTTGTTACAGTTGCTCTTATCTGGGGAGAGACACGTGGTATTTAACATCTTTAAACATACAGTATATGTTCTTTTAAGTACAAACAAAAACAACTTATTTTGCATCAACACTGCATTTTCTACTGGATGTCAATGAGCATTGTTCTATAATTATGTCAAGAGTCAATTCAATAAGCTATGGACAGGAATAAAAGCCAATGACAATATTTATGATCATAGTGTGTCAGTATGTTTGTGTCAGTGTGACCTAAACTTAGATTACCCGCCTTTTGGACTGAATACTATTTCAGATGTTTCTCCTGTCATGAAATGTTAATCAGACATAATTCTAACGAATATGCACATAAACTCACTCCATTTCTCCAAAAATGTTTCCATGCAGTGCATTGTAATGAGGAGTCCAAGTTGATCGGCGACTTGTTCAGAGGCTACAACAAGAATATTCGCCCGGCGGTTCATCCTGAAGACAAGTTGGATATTAAGATCATGCTGACCCTCACTAACCTTATCTCCCTGGTGAGGTATACACAATTCTAAGAAAGTAGTTCACCATTAGGACAATCATTGGTTTGGCCAGAGTTTTAGACATGAGAACAAAAATGGCTGTTTGGTCAAGTAACTTAGCAGTGCATGATCAACACCAACAGCTCAAATACTCATACTGCTTCTTCACTTCTCCTCCTTTCCACAGAACGAAAAGGAGGAGACTCTTACAACCAATGTGTGGATTGAGATTGTGAGTTTTCCCTCTATTCATACTTGTGTTTTGTATAAATCCTGGCAAGACTATTGGGAGTACGGTTTATTTTGCCTACCAGACTCGATCCTTCTCACTTATTCAGCCCTCAGTTGAGTCTAGTTTTTAATGTCACTGGTGACCTTTCTCTCAAATGTCATCAACAGCAATGGAGTGATTATCGCCTTGCCTGGAACGAATCTCTATATTATGGCATCGAAACTATTCGTGTCCCATGCAACACTGTTTGGCTTCCTGACATTGTCCTTGAGAACAAGTAAGGTGGAAACAAAGAGGAGTGAAAATTTTTTCCCTACCCGCAGTGTCATCATACTGTACATGGTCTAGTGTGATGTCAACTGTTTCTGGTCTGTATCCTCAATCTCTGCAGCATTGATGGCCAGTTTGATGTGGCTTACTATGCCAATGTGTTGATCGGAAGCAGTGGTAGCATGTACTGGCTGCCTCCTGCCATCTATCGCAGTACTTGTGCCATTGAGATCACCTACTTCCCATTTGATTATCAAAACTGCACGCTAGCATTCAGGTGTGGTACAATTATATCATTCAAATATACCATATGTGATTGCTGATTTATTATTTAGTTTTTATTTTTATTTAGCGGGCTTCGCACATGCTCATAGAACTGGTGTTACATCCAGGTAAAACTAATCTATTTTGTATTCTATCCTCACTGCCACGGCCCTTAGATCCCAGACGTACAGTGCCAATGAAGTGGACCTCATGTTGAATATTGATGACGTAACCACTATTGAGTGGGTGAACATCGACCCCGAGGCTTTCACAGGTACAGTAAATCCCCATTTGATACTCCACTATTCAAAACACACAATTCCTCTCCAGCTTATTGTGTTTTTCATCCCTCAGAGAATGGCGAGTGGGCTATAGTCCACCGTCCGGCCAGGAAGATAATAAACACACGGTATTCTCCAGATGACCTAGAGTATCAGGAGATCTTGTTCAATCTGGTCATCCAAAGGAAGCCCCTCTTCTATGTCATCAACATCATCCTGCCCTGCTCCCTCATCTCCTCGCTGGTAGTGCTGGCCTACTTCCTACCTGCACAAGGTCCGTAAAGACATTGACGGCATAGACATAGACAGCTATTATTAGATTATTATTGTTTCAAATAGGGCAATATTACGTGAATGTTAAAAATACCAAATCTAATAATGCTTTGTACCTTGGACACAAAACCAAAAAAATATTAATTCCAATTAGTCTTACACTGGCCATAATAAAAAGGACCTGAACTTTTAACTACCTAACTGTAGCAGCCTGTTATGCACTTTTAACTACTGTATATAAAAAGCCTCTTTAAATATACATTATTTGCTGCATATTAAGTGCCTGAGCACATAGAATGTACTGAAAGTATTGGGTCCCAAAGCTGTTATGATTTTTTATTTTTTATTTGATGTGTCTCTGTTGTCTCCTTCACAGCCGGGGGACAAAAGTTGACTGTGTCCATCTCTGTCTTGCTGGCTCAGACTGTCTTCCTCTTCCTTATTGCTCAGAAGATCCCTGAGACATCTCTCTCTGTGCCTCTCATTGGCAAGTGAGTCAGTGTGTGTTCTCTACTGACCTCTACTGGGCATTTTCTTTCTTTAATCCATAGAGTTTGAGTCTCCAACACAGATCTTCTCTTTATCTTCCTCAGGTACCTGATCTTCGTTATGTCCGTCACTACCCTCATTGCTACAAATCAAATTGTGGTGCTGAACTTCTCCCTGCGCAGCCCCAGCACTCACACCATGTCCCACACTATCAAACATGTAAGTACATCCTATGACGTTGAGTCAAATGTCTATTCAAGAGTTCATGTATGTGAACTAACTTCTGTAATCTTGTCTGCCTCCCCTGCAGTTGTTCCTGGAATTGGTACCTCGCTTCCTGGGCATGTCCCCACTGGTGGATGACAGTGAGGTGACGACAGAGGTCAACGGAGTGAGGGAGCGGCGCCGCAGCTCCTTTGGCCTCATGCAGAGAGCAGAGGAATATGTACTGAAACAACCTCGCAGTGAGATGATGTTTGACAAACAAAGAGAAAGGCATGGTCTCACACGATCAATTGGTAAGACATCTATTTTTAAAAGCTATGACACAGCTCTAAAATCTGACCCGTAATTAAGTCCCAGTCTGATTTCTGAACGCATCAATGTTTTTTTGTATAAATAGCATGTTACAAATGTTGTTTTCTGTGTAGTTTGTAGCACATTTATCCCTTATATTGGACACTTAGTGTGTTTTACATCCATATTGTATGGCATTTAACACCTTGTTGTTTTTGCTTCATCACAATCAAAGATGCTTGTGTCTGTTGTGTGACTGTCAGTGTCTCCTCCCCCCTAGTGGATAATATGGATATCAGCAGCACAGCCAACTTGTATAAGAGTCTGTCCCAAGCTGCACCAGAGATCAAGCAATGTGTGGATGCCTGCAACTTCATTGCTGAGAGTACGAGACAGCAGAATAACATTGGATCTGTGAGTGCTACTTTAAACTTCATCTGCCTAGTGAACATGAACATGTACACAATTTCAATATTTTATTATATTATATGTATTATATTAATTACATGTTTTCCTATCTATACATTTTTAGGCTATGTTATCTTAGTTCTTATTTTCAATTTATTTCTAAATACAGGAAATTGAAAGCTGGGTACTGATTGGGAAGATGATCGACAAGGTTTGTTTCTGGGCTGCCCTCTCTCTCTTTATCATCGGTACGGTGGCGATCTTCTTAACAGGACATTTCAACCGTGCGCCGGAATTTCCATTTCCTGGGCAGACCAAAAAATATGTCCCGAGTTAAAAAAAGAAACAAAAACCTTTTTGTTCTGATGTAACCTTTCCAAGGGTCACTGTGCCTCATGTTGTCTGTAAGGCTGAATAGTCTTGCTCATTGAGTCCTAGGCTCACATTCAGGGTTGAGTTAACGGGGTTTCAAAAAAGAAAATTAACAATAATCTCCGTGTTTATGTTCACAGCTCAGACTTAACAGTCAGGCAGCTGAGGGTTTTCATTCAAACTTACAACTTAGTTCTAAGTTCTTCCTCTCAGTGTAAATTATTTGGATGTGTAGATTAAATGGGTGGATCAGGTCTATTTTAAAAAAGTGATGTTTCAAGTCATGATCATAATCATCATCATCAAGTGCAATTATTTGTTTTGTGGTATAAACGATTCAACAGTGTGAGTTTAAGCAAGTACAGGAGTATTTATAGAAACATGCTGAAGGTGATTCACCAGCTTTGCTGAGAATGTTATTTCTGTTGCAGCGAAGAACCTTACAAGTCTAAACTGACAGCATTATGTACTGTATTACATGGAACCATAAGCAGTGTGTAGGACTGGATTCATAAATAGCAATAAAGAAGGTTCCTTGACTGATTTTTCCTTGTGATGTGCTAAAGTTGTCCATTGTATCCCACTGCAACAGATATCTGATAAAGTCTGGATAAGTTTCCCTGTATGTAGTCTTATGTGGAGAACCTATGCATGTAACTTGAGCCAGCCAACTCCGAATCAAAGCCTTATTCTTCTTACTATGACTTATTATTATTATCATTATTATCATTATTATTATTATTATTATTATTATTATTATTATTATTATTATTATTATAAAGTATTATTTTGGGTATATGGCTCGGAGTGATATTGTCTTGATTCGTTGTGCCATGTTTTTTAAAATAAATATATTAGTTTGTGCATCATGACTTGCTTAATCAATTTAGTACAAGGTGTGAGTAGTGTGAAAACCTGCATGACTCAAAATTAGGAAAAGGCATTTTAATCTTTAATTGAATGTCAGTAGTTGTGTATGTACTGTATAATGTAAACTCCTCAAAACCTTAAATGTTATAGCAGGAAGTACATAGAACCGATTAGCAAAAGAAAAACAAATCATTTGTAAAGTTGTGATATATTGCACATGTCCTATCCAATGTGTTTATTCACTTAAACGTATAACTTTTCAATTTCATCAAGTCTGCTCTCTTTAAGCCCAGTTCAAGTAAGTGGGTGTTTGAGAGCGATATTATGAGAAGTGCTATGTACAATATGTTCCTGGGAAAAACAGAGGCATACAGTACAATAATTGAAAAAGGTTGGATCTGTTGTCAAGTTATATTATTTTTCATCATGTATGTATCAACTGGATATGAACACAGATAAAGTAAATTATCTTAAGATCTTAAAATCTTGATTTATTCTTAAGTCAGCATACTTGGTCTCAGTGATGCACTGCTGTTATTCATTTTTATTTTTAAATCCCCAGTTAAGACTTTTGATGTGTGGTTGAACGCCTCCATGTGGTGTTAAAATATACTACACCAAAGGTTCATGGCTGGTGTAATTATCAAACGGTCAGCAAATTGTTCAGTTTTTACTTGTAAGTATTTACTTATAAATTATCATTTTTGCTAGTCCACCTATTCCAATTTTCTACTAATATATAAGTCAGTTTACAGGTCCACAAGCTCATAAGAAAAGGAGACAACACCACAAAAACAATTGTTACCACATAAGTGGAAATAAAGAGACATAGTAGTACCGGTAGCCTACTAATGCAATCAAACAGTAAACGTTGTAAAAGATTTTCCTTGTAGCAATTTTAATTTCATCTTTGACAGAGCAGTTGTCAGTCTGCTTTTCTTGTCCGTGGACATGTGAGCAGATGAACGTTTCGAATATAATGTCTTTTTCTTTAGTCCTTCCCAGAAAAGGGAAGGACCTCATTAATTTCAGGGACTTCTTTTCCTTGGTTTCCAGTTTCATTATAGTATCACGTGAAGATGGGTGTGATCTACTAAACCATTTCATGAATTGTGTCTAGAACTGCAACAGAAAAACAAATCTTTTGTAGCTTGTGTGAAGTCTTTGGAAACCTCAACCTAGCTGGCACGACATGTAGCCTACTTCCGGTTAAAAGGTTAAAAGCTCGTGACGTTTGTGTCGTTTTTTGAGGGTTTTCTTCGACGACTAAAGTTAAAGTTCGTGAAAATCACATCCCACAAAATGCAGAGCTGCTTCTAAAAACACAAGGGCTATCAGGGGAGAGTTTTGTGTTTAGACGAAATAAACACAAGCAAGGTTTTCATTTTGAAAACGCTAACCGGAAACCTCGTGATATGTTACGTGAGATAGGATTTACTACATCCCCCTCCCCATCTCTCTACCTGCATTCCTGTCTGTGTTGTCTCCTCTGATGGCGCAGTCGGAACATGTCTTGTCCTTTAAAAGCCATGTTTTGTCACGTGGCAGCTCAGACCTTTCACTTTGAATAGTCCACTTCGTGTTCATGTTGTCTGCTTTCCACAAACATATGGAAAACAAAAAGCGTTTTGTTTCTGAAAACATACAACACATTGTGATGTTGGTTAAATTCTGATAAAATAAATAATAGAAGAACAAATGTGTAATGACCATAACCTGCTTCTTGTGACAAAGCTGCCACATTTCAAGATATTTCCTTTTCTCCTCCATACTGTCCCACTGGACACGCTATGGGAGGGACTAAAGAGTGCATCACCTACGGGAATACAAATGAACTCTCCACTCAGAAAACACGATGAAATGTTACTTTTAGCCTGAATGTATGTGTGACTTTTTGTCTCGAGTGCGGAATAGCTGTGTGCTGAGTCGCGGCGGAGTTTAAATTGAACGTAAGTATTTTGTAGGCCTGAAGTTGACGAACATTGCTCTCCTCTGCCTGAGCTGTCGCTGCATTGCCGATGTGAGATTATCCAGCTGCGGATTTTTACGGCACTGAGAGGCACGAATACCTGCTGTCGGTGTGATGTCTGAATACTGTTGTCACTTTCGATTAGTGACATCTGTGGCGTAGTTTTGTAATCTGAAGTAATTTCTTTGAAGAATGCCTGCGCTGTATGAAACGGGCGGATGGGCGGAGACGACAAAACTTAGCTTTTTTTCCACTTTAGTCAGAGCAACCTTGATATCCGGAGACTTAAAATGACTGTATAGCTGCACTTTATCCTCCGTGGTGTACGTTAAGAAAGTGTCTCATGCATATTTTGGTGTAAACTGAATATTATATGTTCTGATTGAGCAGCAGCATACCGCAGCCTTATCCAAACTCCCATCAACTAACACCAAAACACTTGTGCTTATCTCCAAAGTTGTATCTTAAAATACCTTACAAAGCGTGTGACTCATAGTGTCAGTTTAATGAAAAGAGTTAATATAAGTATGGTGAAACATCAGTCAGGAAGAATCGCAATTTTAGGCGACAATTGTGCAGATTTGGGGAAATCCGATTGACATCAGCGCAGTCAGCGAGTTGACTCAGCTCTGTTGTTTTAGTCATGTAGGAATGTATGACACATATCAGATCCTGTCATTTGTTTGCACGAGTCTGGTGCTATACATTTTGCACAATGGCCACCTCCATGTATTGTTTCTAAAAGAGCTGGTCAATTATGCAAAACATAACGTTCCCCTATAGTAGGGAACATAACCATTTGTGTAGATCAGGCTTGTTTATAAAAAAATGACACCATTTTTAAAATCAATACTACACTGCATGTGCCTTTCTGCCCATATAAGAAGGTGCACACAGAGAGGTTAGCTAAGCCTGAAGGGAAATTAATTTATAGTAAGTAAATAATAATAACCCTGGAGATTTAATTTTAGCCTAAATGCATGTTTGTTAGGTTAATATATTTCACTGAATGAGGCAACACAATGGTGATTGAGCCTCTGGCCCACTCATTAAAGCCCTTGCATTTACAATATTATGAACTGAGTGTCTGTGGTGACATTTCTGTGAAAAATCACAAGCGGCGATCCTTGGGAGGTGAGATCCAAAAACATTACCATCTAACAGCCAAAGAGAACAAAACGGAGATCATCGCGATTATTATACATTTATTTATTAACATTTCATGATTTAGGATTATAATGGATTTTAAATTCAGGATACTGAATGAATCAGATCCAGGTGATGTGGTCCAGGCATGGTAACATTGAAAAAAGTTTTATAACTTAGTTACTTAAAGTTTTAAGTAGGTTGTATAGTCAGTGGTGCTCTCTTTCACCTGTAACCACACCAAGCAGTGATGTAAGTGTACTAACCACACCCTGACTACACTTCCACATCGTCGCACCACAGTGAGAAGAGGTTCAACAGTAAGAACCAGATTTTCAGCTGGAGTCGCTCTTTAAAAGCTTCTTTTGTGCAGTACGTTCATGCTATTGTAAAACACTTTTAAATATATTGTTGGTATATGTTTTTGTTTGCAGAGAAAATACAAAATTCAAAGTCAAATAAAACTCAACTGTAACAAATCCTTCACATAGGGGCTTTAAATCTCTCGTGGCCTTGTAAGTCCCTGCTGCTCGTAACCTAAAGCGCTAACTGATCCAGTGTTGTTGTCCAAAAGGTGTGTAGAACAAGCACTTATACACACACAAAGATGTATGCTCATAAAACCATTTGGTGTGTAAGATGTGGCTTGGCTTGGCTTTCAGTGAAAGCACTCAGTTCTGGCCAATTTGGCTCATGTAGTAGAGGACCCTGGGTGGGTGTAGTGTTGTATTTCACAGGTAGGAAGCCTGAGTAAATAGCGTAAAAAGTTTCACTCCAATAAACAAAAAAACAAGATAAACTTGTCAAGTCAAAACAAGACTACTCTGCCTTTCAACATTTCCATATCATTCTCTTATGCATGACTATTTACTGTGCATTATGTACGCTAAGTGGCAAGTATAGCTAGTTTCTCATCTGGCATTCAAGGTCAGAGAGAAAACAGCTAGTCTTCATAGCACGCTGCAGATCAAAGAGCTCATTTAGCAACATATTGTTTTGTCAACATATCTCAACAAACAGCTGGAAGTTCATTTAAATGACAGTGTTTAATACTTAGATGGCCTGAAAAGATCCAGGTTTATAGGTGGAAACAATGGTCCCAACATGGGTTTAATAGCAATTAGAACATAATAACTTGTTTGTTTCATGAGAATCACAGCAACATCTGGTGCAGATCGATCCTAATGGGAGTTAATTAAGTTCTTCAGCAGATGATGGAAACTTAAAGGAATGTTGTTCAGCAGTTATAGTAGCCCAATGATTCTTAGGAGAAACTACTTAATTAAGATATAATATCTGTTATGAAGGAAAACATTGAGATAACAGTAACTGAGATAACAAAGCATCTACGTAAGAGTTCCTTATCAAGCACCAGTATTTGTTTCAGACAACAGTGAACCATTACAAACTAATGGGTGTTTTATGATTTAATCAAAATGTTATCTAAATGACAGTATGGACTAGTGCAATATCTAAATCACCTGGCAAAATATGTGTCAAAATAGCATTCTGAATTAATTACTGTGGTGCTGCATAGATGTCCCGGACTACAAATCGTATTCTACAGACTTAAGACAAAAACATATTTTTTGGTACAAAAAAGATAATTCCCTCCAATATTGTGAATCATATCTCAATTGCAATGTCAGTCAAAATAATCGCAATTAGATATTTTTTCAAAATCGTCAGGTAGTAACTTCAAACCTTGAATATGAGCAGTGGATTTATTAATCAATCATTCTACTGATCTATATCGTCTCATTTACAATCTAAGTAGGATTTAGATCTGATAAACTTCTTAGATGTTTCATCGTCATCGCACACACACAGACACGCACACACACAGACACAGACACACACACACACACACACACACATACACACTTACACACCCTCCCTCCCCTTTGCCTCGTTGCCCAGGAAACATTCAGCCATTCAAAGACATCTACCCACACACACTGTAGCATACAAAAGGGTTCACACACACAAACCTTTTCTCCCACTGGTAGCTGTGTCCTAGATTTCTCATATGTTGCAGTGTCGATGACCTGATCAACAGGTAAACAGCCCAATGCAATGTATGAGTGCTGTTTTTGGCATTTTGACAGCAGCATTTCTAACGTTGCAAAGTGTGTTGAGTGCTGTGATACTCGGTTGAATGATATGTCGCTTTGCTCCTCAAGGATTAGATTCACTTCAAGAACCTGTGCTGTTATTTCACTGATTAATCAGCTTCTTTAAATACTTTAACTGCATCTCCAAACATAATAATATCAGTGTTGGTATCAGCTACTCTGCATGCTGGTACTGGTTTAACCATAAGCTGCTGCTTTTACAACCACTACGACTTCTACTAGTGTGCATATTGCTACTGCTACTGTAGTGTATCTAATGTAACTGATACTGACACTGATACTATTACCACAACAAATACAATTACTGCTGTAGCTGCTACTGCTATAAAGTACTGCTACTATTAGTAGTAACAGTACTTTTCAATCAATTTTCAACAAAATTACTGCAGACATAAGCGTCACAAATTCATTGCTTCAGATATTAACCTTGATATTGCTTCAAATGTTACTAGTTTTATATGCATACATATATATATTTATATATGTATGTATATATATATATATTGCAATAAATAAACAGATATTAAAGTGTAATCAGTTCTGCCTTTCTGCTGATAAAATACAACAGATTACCTGTTGAATAAAAAATAAAGGAAATTATTTCCAACATTATATTATTCACAAATTGAACATTGTACTGAACACAAAAGGCACTAATAAAAGAAAGAATAATAGTTACATTTCTAAACATAATTTTCCAATGATACTCTCTTTCCATTTATTAAAAGAATCCCTGAGTGTAATATCACATCTTTCACAATGTTTATCAAGATGACATCATGATGACAATCGGACAAAACAAACTATATAGATGTAGATTGGTCTCAGTTTCCCGTTTTCTGATAAGCAGTTTTCTCATGCATACCACTGTAGTGTACATTATGCTTGGTGGTGAGAAGGTGCACAAACTCTGGTCTGTAAATGTAAAACTCTCTTTTCTCTTGTCTCTGCAGCTACAGTGCGATGGCCAGCCCAGATGTGATCGAGCCAATGGTTCAAAGCTCCACGGCCCAAGACCTGGACAGAAGGCGCTTCTCGTACGACCTGCACGGTCTGAGTCCAGACGAGATAGATGGCCTCATGTCCAGCAGTGGTAAGAAGAATTGCCCCTTTTTAAAAATACATTTAACCATTGCAACTATAATGGCTGCATCAAAATACTTTCATTAAAATGTTCTTATCTTCCAAATCACAGAGGGTCGTCCTTTCCTTGTTGTGCATCGTCTTCCTGAAATAAAAGAGGAGGGTATACCTTTTTTAATGCCTGGTATCCCTATTACATGCAGAGTGGACAACACAGAGAAATACACAACTCGCTCGAAGGTACACTTGTTTTCATTATATATGGGAAATCGTTTTTCTTTTTGTGGTTGTTAACAGGATGCTTCACCCTGAAGTTAATGATGAGTACTTTACCATACTGACATGATGTCAGAAGTTTGTTTTGAGCCAGTAGGCTGTAAATGACATGGTGAGCTGATTGGGCGTGCTTTCAAGTGCAGCTACAATGTTAGGATAGAACAGGTGAGTATAGTGTTGGGAGTGTTGTAGGAAGTGGGTGTTTCTGGGATGCCTGGTTTTACCACTCGAGGCCTCATTTAACAAAATATTAAAATTATTAGGAGCTCACTTTATAACTATATAACTATATAATTTTATAACTACTTTCAGTCTTTTTTCCTTTCATGCTACATTTCTAGATGGATATTTTTTATTAAAAAGCACAAGATTATTTGTAATGTTGTATAGTTCAGAGAAGCACCGCATGTTCCTTCTTTTATAAACATCTTTTACAACGTAACTCAAAGAGTATAACATATTTTCCTCACTTTCAAACAATCGTCTCTCCAGGTCCATATAGGCACCCTGTACACAGTGCGGCTAACACATGGCCACTTCCACTGGACAGTGAAGAGGAAGTACAAGCACTTCCAGGAGCTGCATAGAGACCTTTACAAGCACAAGATGATGCTTCACTTGCTTCCTCTGGCGAGGTCGGTGCACCAATCTGTTTGTTTTAATCATGCAAATCAACCTCCCACTCTGAGAGACTTGCAAATCTAAATCTGTGTGATGTGTTGCGTTTGAGTTTTTATCTTCAGATTTCTTCAGAGTGTTTTAAATATTAAAATTTCTCTCAAAGATTTGCAAAGGACAGGCAGCAGCTGCGAGCCATGTCAGAGGAAATGCCCAGCTTACATGGGACTGAACGGACCAGGAGGACCTCCAGCAAAATGGTATCAAACTAAACAATTCGATACCTGCATTATAATAATAATAATAATAATAATAATAATAATAATAATAATAATAATAATACATGTTTATTTATGTAGAAAAAAAGGTGCACATAGCAATGACATGACAAAACCAATAAAAAGGATACAAAAATATAAAGTATAGTGTATATATAGTACATACACACCATTCGTTGGAATAAACACGCGTGGTGTGTACAGAATTGTTGTTGTTTGCAAGATTTTAACATGTATTTTATTCAAAGAAGAAGTTTTGCCAATCTAAGATATTATACTACGGGAAATATTGTATATTTTAAGACCGCCACTTTTTTGTAAAATAATACATTTTCAATGCATATTATAGGCTAAACAGCATGTATATGTGAATATATAGACGCTTCATTAATTATGTTAAGGATTAAGAATTAACAGATGATTTAGTGAATAACTCTTTTTTTGTGAACAATGCAAATACTCAACTGCAACTATTATACAATCCATTTGGTAAAGATTAACATTTATTAATACAGGAGGAGCATCTTGTTGTTTTTTTGTCAATGCAGGAATTTTATGTTGTGCTAATTTGTAAATTAATTTAAAAGGTTATATATAAAAAAGTAGAATAAAAATATTGTGGGATTTCTTTTGTTTTTAACATATAACAAAACACATTTACAAATCCTTAAATTTAAACAGCTGCCTACAACTTTGTCACTATCTGTCTGTTGTGTGTCAAATTGCAAATTGTATAACTTTTATATATTTGTTGTATACTCTAGATGTAACTTTTATTTACCTACTTTTCTATTGCAGAAATACCTTGAGGAGTACCTGAATGGTCTCCTGGAGAACTCGTTTTGTAGGAATGATCACAGCATGGTAATAGCTTTAAAATAAAGACACGCATACACATTTATAACTGAATGTCCTGCAGCATGATGCCATTTTCTTATCTACTCTTTTTTCCAGGTGGAATTCCTCTCTGTGGGCACCCTCTCCTTCATCACTGATCTCGGACCCAAAGGCTTGTAAGAAAACTTCCTGAGAGTGTGTAAAGTGGGGAAATGACAAAGTGCCTGACAGAGATTAATTGTGTGACATGTGTCAATTTGTCTCAGGGAGGGGCCCATCTTCAAGAGGTCGGGGGGTCACAGGATCCAAGGCCTGAACTGCATTGGCCACCATCAGTTCTGTTTCCGCTGGTCACGCCGCTGGCTGGTGGTGAAAGACTCCTTCTTGATGTATATGAACCGAGACTATGGCAAGATCAACTTTGTGTTGCTGTTTGACCCTGAGTTCAAAGTGAAAGTGGGCCGTGCTTACACAGACACCAAATATGGAGTCTGCATCGAGAACTTCACTCGGTAGGTCACCTGTGTGTTCGCCCACACACTGAGAGCTACAGCATACTGCAAATATTTATGACTGAGGTTATGTTGTGTTTAATGCATACATGGCCTTTTTGCTTTTGTTCAGGAGTCTGGTCATCAAATGCAGCAGCTACAGACAGGCTCATTGGTGGAGTCATGAAATCAACCGGCTGTCAGACACCTCCGACTTTCTTAAAGTGCAACGCTTCGAGGGGTTTGCTCCGCCTCGGGAGAACACGCTCACTAAATGGTCAGATACGTATTCTACCTTAGATTTACAACTATCTGTGTCCCCATTTCATCCTCATGTGCTAAAGCTTTATGCTTTATGGATATTGTTTGAAGGTTTGTGAATGGAAGTGGCTTCCTTGCAGACCTGGCTGATGCTCTCGAACAAGCCAAGGAGGAAATCTTCATCACAGATTGGTGGTAAGTGTCAGCAAGATCTGGATTTGGTGAGGAAAAGTTATACCAAGTTGTACCATTTAAATATTTTAACTATAAATTAGATTAGGAAGATTTTAAAATGTCAAGAATAAAGTCTAAATGCTGAGAATAAAGTCAAACGTTCTGTATAAGAGCTAAGGCTAGTAGTCTATATTCTTGAATTTCAAAATGTTTTTTCAACTTTATTCTCAACATTTCCTTTATATTCTTTCTTTATGCCTGGCTCTAATATTTTCCCATATATTTCTCATGTGAATAATTTAAATGTCTCCATCAGGCTCAGCCCTGAAGTGTTCCTAAAGAGACCAGCAACTGATAACTTCTGGCGCCTGGATGAGATACTCAAACGCAAAGCAGTAGGGATTCTCTCTGTCTTGTTCTCCTCCTTAATACAATTTTAAATAATTCTCAAATGTACCATTACCTGTGCTTATAATTTTTTCAAATGGCATTGCCTGTTTTTGAACTTTTTCCCGCAGGAACAAGGAGTCAAAGTGTGTGTCCTTCTGTACAAAGAAGTGGAGATGGCACTTGGGATCAACAGTGAGCACAGCAAGAGGACTCTTATGAATATGCACCCCAATATCAAGGTCTGTCACATTCTTTCATACACACAATTACCTGAGGCCTTAACTTGTGTTTTAACATTAATTTGAATCCTTATGTCCGTCAGGTAATGCGACATCCTGACCATGTGTCGTCTGTGGTGTTCCTGTGGGCTCACCATGAAAAGATGGTGGCCATTGACCAAACTGTAGCGTTTGTGGGGGGGATTGACCTGGCGTTTGGGAGGTGGGATGACAACCAGTACCGACTAACTGACCTGGGTTTGAGAGAGAAGGTTAACAGTGTAACCGAGGACGGGCCCGACGGAGATACAGGAGTAAGAAACTCTACCACTGATTAAACATTAATATGTTTACAGTAGTTCATGAGCCTGGGCTTTCAATATGTCACACTCCCTGCAGACACTAACGCATGTCTCGTTAACCAGGACAATGGTGTGGCTGATGGTCTAAAACCATCCCAACCAGTTGATTGCAAGGAGAACCCTGATGATCTGACTGGTAACACTAAACTGTGGCTTGGCAAAGACTACAGCAACTTTATCAGGAAAGACTGGGTCCAACTGGACAGACCGTTTGAAGGTATGCTATCCGAATCTCCTTTATTTCACACTCAAGCAGACACACTGAGAGACTCTGACAGCAGGGTGCTAAAAGTGATTGCTTGTTATTTAAATTTTTTTAGATAACATCGACCGCACTCAAGTTCCCCGCATGCCGTGGCGTGATCTGTCTGCAGCTGTTCATGGCAGAGCTGCGAGGGATGTAGCCCGCCACTTCATCCAACGCTGGAACTTCACCAAGGTTAGACTCAAAGGAAAGTTCTGCTTCTTTGAAGCTACCTGGGGTTGTATTGTCATAGTTGTTATGCATAATTATTGCAAACATCCTGATAATTTTAGAGACTGAAGCATGAGTGCTCTCCTGGAATCAGCTTTACAAATGAGTCTACAGGTTAACAAGCTTCAGACGGCTTTTACACACATTTTACTGTAAATATCCAAAGCAGTTGTAAGCAAGGAGGTGTAAGCAAAGTTTAAAAAAATGTAATTGCTATTTAACGTCATCACATAGAGCTAAATAAAATATATCTCAGACTTATGTCACCATGGCCCTATTGACACTTCTCTACTATGATATGCTATGCTAATCTATTGGGTTTATTAGCCACAACTACAATAATATGACTCAGATAGGAAGTAGTAAAATTAACTTCTAAACAAGGCTTCTGCAGGAAACACGACCAGCAGGAAGGTTGAATATTTGGCCTTCTTTCATTTGTTTTGTCTCTTCTAGATCTTCAAAAACAAATACAAGGACGAGTTCTACCCTTACCTTCTCCCCAAGTCTCACTGCACTGCTGACTCACTCTCATTCACTGTGCCCGGATGCAAGAATGCAACAGTGCAGGTATTTATGCCCCAAAGGCCAAGTCTCTATCTGTGCAAAAATACGGAATATAGGTATTTAAAACTATTATATTGGATAACTATACTGAACAAATATTAGAAAAAAATTCAAAACTGTCTATGAAAAGGTGTCAAGGTGTGAGTCACATTATCTCAGCTCTAACAGGAGTTAGTGACCGGAAGGAAAGTCTATCGTTCCCGACTTGTCATAGTGCATTTTCTTTTCTCCTCATACATGAAACTCACAACACTGGCACGTTCAGTTATAAGAATAATGTTGTGTTGCTTAGCCTTGAGACACATACATAATTCTGATTTTCTTTTATATTCACCGTTGGTGGCAGCTCTGCCGGAGATTGGTGGCCAGTTGTAAAACAAGGTCATCAAACACTGAAGACAACAGCGCACACCAGAGCAAGAAACATACACAGTGTCCTGCACAGAAAATAAACCCCGGGTCCTTTACACATAAGATGACAGAAAACTATCATAGTATTTATGGTATGGCTTAATGCACATATGAAAAAGGGATTTCTTTGTCACACAAGCTTTAAAGATGCTTTTCATCAGGAAAACATCAGGGTTGGAAACATTGGATTCTCATTTGAAGAAAAGAACAGAAATTAAAAACACGTCATAGCACATATGTTGTGAAAGAAACCATGCTGACGGTCATCTCCCATATTTTGGGAAATTAATGAACTGTAATTACTGTGAGCAAACAAGACCGTGGCACCTACTTGCTTCTACACTGAATCTCTACATTGTGCGACACAAAGTCCGATCTAGCAGGAAATCTAATGGATTGCTTGACAGTATAACAATAAGACTCTGTTCGGGCTTTTGCAGCTAAAGTATTCAGAGTTGTTTTTTTTGCGACGGCAGATGGTGGAACGAGAGAAGAAAAATCACTTCCAACATGTTTATCCTGTTCAATAAAGCCAGAGAAAACAAATGCACTGCCAAATACGGGGTGGAAGCATCTTATTTTACAGGCAGGGGAAATGTGGTCCAGGTTATGAGAAACAACAGCATTAGCAACAAAACTGTCACGACAGAGGCAATCATTCTCCCTCTATGCTATTGTTATGAAGTGTTCAGATAGTAAGTGTGGGGTAACAATATATTTTGCTGTGTGTATTTTCTTCTTCTATTGTGGGCGGTGGCTTGTAATCCTAACCCTTGCTCCCTATTGTCCTGTACCTTTTAGGTTTTGTTCCCTCAATTAGGTTTCAGGGACGCTTCCTCAGTTGTCATATTCTGTCTTCGAGCTGTAGAGTCCATCGAGTGTCCCCAAAAGTAAAGTAGAAGTTAACAAGCTGAATACATCACTATCTTAAATTACTACAAAACTGATCGCAGCAACAGGTTTCTGTTTTAAGTTGTAGGCATATAAGAGCTGCAACAAGTACTTGTAAAAATGTATAGTTTATTTATAATTAGTGGTAATACCTAAAGGGGACATATTAGGAAAAACTCACCTTTTCAGTGCTTGTGCGCATACATTTGGTATCTGGAGCGCCTACAAACCCTCAAACTGAAATAAGACAACCCAGTCGGTTCTTTGTGGGCTGCCGAGGTCATAAAAACATTGTTTTCAACAAACTATTCAAGATTTGTCTCCCCTTCCTATGTCATATGCAGGTTTATTAGAATATACCGCCCCCATCTAAATATCTCCGCCCACGGTTTGAGAACTACCTTTGCAATTTGAGCAGACTGGGCTTTTTCGGGAGGGGGGCTTAAAGAGACAGGTGCTGTTTCAGACGGATGGTGAAACAGATATATTCAGAAAGAGAGTATGAGAAGAATTCTGTTTTTTTAAACATTAAAGCAAGTTAACATGTTCTAATCTAGTAGAAACCTTAAACCTACAAATGAGCATAATATGTCCCCTTTAAGTTTCTTGCTCTTCTCTGTAATTCCTGTACTACGCTTGGATGTTAAAGTTTATTTGGTAACAGCAAGTTCTTATGACGAGTGAGGCAAAGAAGACACCGTGTTTTCTATTATCTAATCAAGGGTTTAACACTCAAAAGTATCTACTAAAGTTTTGATAATACCAGAGGACATGTCTCATGGACTAACATGTCTTTCTTTTTTTTCAGGTGTTGCGCTCTGCCGACCGTTGGTCTACTGGAACCTGTGAGAACTCGATCCTCAAAGCCTACATCCACACCATCGAGAACAGCGAGCACTACATCTACATCGAGGTAATGCAGGAATGCTTCGGCCAGTCACAGACAAATATGTACCTGATAGCATCGACTGATAATCTGATAGTCTATCGATGCGTTTTAATGATTTGTTTTACGTCTGAGCAGTTAAACAGACAGATCATGTCGAAATCATCGGCAAAAATGTCAGTGTAACTGAAAATTGTTTTAGTAGCAATGTATACAGGGTTCATTTAAAGTCTCGAAAGTTTAGGAATTTAAAGGCTTTAAGAGTCTGGAAATGTTTGGTTTTTGTACCTTAAAAGTTCTTGAATTTTATTCCCAGAGCTGTATGAACCCTGAAAATAACTTATTTTTGTATAAATAAATTGGCTTCCCTTTATCTCTGATGTTTCAGCACATGATTCAGAACATTCTACTCAATTATTTCACTGAGAGATTCTGTAGCCAATGCGTGTCCAATCACGTTTCATGAGTCTGAATATAATGACGGCTCGGCCCGTCCTTGCCAGCTACCTGCCTGTTTTAGCCCTCACCTCATACTGAGCCACCATCTGCTTTCTCTCTGCCCTCAGAACCAGTTCTTCATCAGCTGTGCCGATGGCAAGCTCGTCCATAATGGGATCGGGGATGCGATTGTGAATCGAATTTTGCGCGCACACAGGTCTGGTTTGAGTATACAAACCAGATTTATGTTCAGACATTTTGCATACACACATTCTTAAACATTGAAGTAATAAAGTTTTTCATAAAGCTGGATTAAAACATATAAAACAAAGAAGATACGTTTCTGCATTTAGAAAGATGAAGAACACAAGAGTTATGAGTGTAAGGAATAGTCTTGTATTAATGTTAAAATACACATGTAAATGTTGACATTGTGTCTGACTGCAGAGAGCAGAAGAAGTACAGAGTATTTGTGGTGGTTCCTCTTCTTCCTGGATTTGAGGGAGACATCAGTGCAGGAGGTGCAGTTGCCATCCAAGCTATTCTGCACTTCACTTACAGGTGAGAGCCTTTTCCTCCCGTCATCACTCTGCACTCAGCCCAGACACCAGCACAAGCACTATAACTTACAAGACACCAAAGAAAACACAACCTCTGAACCTTCATCTGGCCCACAGACATGTTTCCATTCATGAGTTGTAGTTGATATAGATTTTCCTCCGCTCTCTCTCAGACTGTTAAAATGCACTGTTGAATGTCCTTGAGACCTTTTCATAGACCGTCTATCCATTTTTATTCAATTTGTTCAATAAATGTAGCTCATATAGTCCTAAACTCAAATTGAATTGAGAGAATATCCCCTTCCTTTGGCTGACATGTATTACATAAGTAAGAAGTACGTGTTTCTCCAGTTACAGATTTCTTTGATAAAAGTGGATAAAATCATTAAAATACGATGTAATTTATTTTGGAAGTTATTTTAGTAGCACAAGGCAACTGAAAAGAACCCTGCAGCTTTTTGTTTTATCATACAAACTCATTAAGTGACATCACGAGCCCAGTCAGCATGTTGTTATTATTATTAAGGTTTATCCATCAGATCCCCCAGTCTGTTGTGAATGTTATGCCCGAAGTGAAGTCACTGAAGACATTCTGCTTACCAAAATGATTGTGTTATTATTTTTCAGTATTTATTGTTGTACTATTCTTCCTGTATTGTCATAATTATTTAATTTCAATGGGTAATTAATGTCCTAGGACCATGTGCCGAGGGGAGCACTCCATCCTTTCTAAACTTAGTGAAGGTGAGTTTACTGTTATTCCCCCCCACACACCTGTTTCCTCTCTAACATGTTTCTTTATTTCTCCTCGTGTTGCTACTTTAAACTGAAGCTACTTGTACTAGGTATCTGCCCACCAGTCTACATGTTCACCCTTCTTCCTTTCACATTCACTTTAAGAGTCTGTGTATGTTTCTTAATAAATCTTCACTGTATTTTTGTTTATCCCGTACAATAACGTGATTCTGTTTTGCCCCCCAGTGAAAGACCTGTGGACGGAGTACATCACATTCTGCGGCCTGAGAACACATTCCCAGCTGTCCCAGTCGCTTGTCACAGAGCTCATTTATGTTCACAGCAAGACCCTCATTGCTGATGACCGCTGCTATATCATTGGTGAGATGAATAATTAATACAATGACATTTCATTTATACAAGTTAACCTCCTTAAGAAGGGTGTAGTAAAGTGTGCAGTTTGGATTTTGAAAAGCTGCACAAATAATAAGGACCTTATTTTGAGTTAAAATCCTAAAGGTTTTCATGAAGTCAAACCCCATTTTTGATATTAATTATGGTTGTCATTTTTCCGAAAGTCATCTAAAGTACTTACATTTTGTAATTACATAACTATACAGTAGTTTTCATTTTTAGTGGTGGAGTCCGCCACCGTGCTGGGTTCAAATGGCCTTCATGCACACGAGAGATTCACAGGAATCGATATATGCATGTAATCCTGCGAGCACCTTTTGTAATTGTATCTAATTGGTATCAGCCTCACCATTTACTGTTCACTATCCTTAATTTTGTATTAGAGCTATATTAAGTTACATGGAAACACGATGGATTTGTGACCAAATAACTTATTTTTACAAATAAGAAAAAAAGCAGCACTTATTTTTTTATTCTGTTAGTTGCTTCCTGTGTTGATGGTTTGGTAATTGATGCTTCTGAAAAGACAGATTGTTAATGCTCATACTTTTTACACGCGTTTCAGGATCAGCCAACATCAATGACCGCAGCATGCTGGGCAGCAGAGACAGCGAGATGGCAGTGTTTGTGGAAGATGAAGAGCGGGTCCTTTCCACCATGGACGGGCAGGAGTACCAGGCAGGACCCCTCACACTTGCTCTGCGGAAAGAGTGTTTCCGGTCAGGACAAAATATGTAACTCCTGAAATGACATTGTGTTGATGTATGACCATGAACATGTAGACGTGTTATACTCAACTCAACTGTATTTACTTATACAGCACCGTTCATACAAATATACAGCCCTAAGTGCTTCACATAGAAAAAACAACAATAAATACATTTCGCAACACTAAAAATTACGACAATAAAATGTCAGAAATGTATAAATATAGGTCAATAAAATAAAGAAAATTAACACCAGGGATAAATAAATATGTAAAAAACAATGATTAAAACTAGATTAAAAGATAGGTCTTTAATTTCCTTTCACTTACCTGTCTGTGTTACAGTGTTCTTGTTGGAGCTTCTTCAGACCCGAGAATCAATGTTGATGATCCAATCAGCGATGAGTTCTTCTTCTTGACCTGGAATGAACCTGCTAAACTGAATGCCACCATTTACGAAAAGGTATAATTAAAAAAAATGATGGTGTATCATAAATCCTGACCATTTTATTCTGAACGGTAGCAATGTTTTAGTTTTCTTACCTCTTATTTGTTTTCGTTGTTTGGTCTACAACAGGTCTTCAAATGTCTGCCTAACAACTCTATCCACAACATGCGAGAGCTGAAGGAGCACTCCAGCGAGGATCGCCTCTGCGACACAGACCCTGAGCAGGCCAGAGAGGAGCTGAAGGCCGTCCGAGGGCTGCTGGTCCACTTCCCTCTGAGGTTCCTGTGTGAGGAGAACCTGCTGCCTCCACTGAACACTAAAGAAGGCATGGCTCCTGTCGGGCTGTGGACATAACCGCAGCTCAGCCCAGATCAGACCACTACATAACAGCTCAAATGGATGCTGTAGCTCCTTGTAGTTTATAATGTTCAGCACAGTACACTGAAGTACACTGTCACTTCAATGGTGAGATGAAGACATCACCACAACACACATTTTTTGAGCATCATTGATGTTTTTTATATTGTCTTTTAGAGTGACGATGATCTAGTCTGAACATAACATCTGAAATATAGATTTAATCCTGATTTATAATAGTAGATTAACCTGAGGCAGGACACTTTGTTCTGCTTCATAACTTGCACTTCAGTGCAATCTGAACTGCAGGGCTGGCTGTGGTGTTAAACACACACACAAATGAAAGCATGAGTCAGGAGAGGATTGCAAGTTTGTATTGGAAATCATGCATCTCACATAATCTGGGAACATAGTGTACATTTATTGGTGCAAGGTTTTTGGGTGGGTGGGTGGCTCCCTCTCTGTCTCTTTCTCTCTCTCGCGCTCGCTCTCCCTCTCTCCCTCTGAGGCTTCACCTCTCACTGCAGTGCCAGCAAATCTGTCAGAACATTTGTGGTTGTTATGGTGACGGATATAAAGAGATGACTGGATTGTAGCTGAAATAAAAGATGGGATAGGGCAGAAAAGAGAGAGCACTGATACGAGGGGTATATTACTAAATCGGGATGGTGTACCGGAGAATAGAAGGTGATATGTTGAAAGAGGACTGATCATTTCTGTGGAAGCTAAATCTTTTTAGTATTTCTGGATGAATGATCAGGTGGGGAAACGTAGAGAGGGAAAGTAAAGGAGGACAAGATCATTAAAAGGTGTTAGGTTGATTTACCGCTAATTGTTGCCTTTTTTTAAATTCACCATGACAACCAGAGTGAGTAATTATTTCAACGTGTTGTCAACAGAACAGAACAAAACATTCCACTTCAGCTATTTCCTGTGAGCTGCACAATTCTGTGTCCAGGTGCCAATCTCTCGCATAACTACCCTTTATTAATTACTATGCACTAGGCTCTAATTTAGGGCACATTACAATGTAACTGAGTAGTGACATAACAAGGCTTTCATTCACGCTGCAATTCCCACAGAGCAACGTTAAGTCAATATCTTTAGTCTAAAACCACAAAGAATTTTACCACAGAGGTCAGTTATGTGCACAAAAACTGCTAATTCCCTTTACCGAGTCTTTAGGAACTGATTGACTACTGTTGAGCAAGCCTTGCACTGAACAAATATGTACTCTTTTGAAATATTGCATTGGAAATATCATGTAATAATTCAGTAGAACATACTGTGCTGCCCTCATGTAGAAAAGCAGGACATGGTTTACTTTTATGCAATATGTGATTCATGTTTCCTTAGCTGTAAGACATGAGTGACAGAATTAGAGTTTGATCAAAGTGAGAGGTTGAATACTGTCAGGAAAAACAACGTTTAGGGTTTCTCACATTGCACACAGTCTTGCCAAGTTTAATGACATATATGCAAAGCACCTGTATCATATCCATGTTTTTAAGAGCATAACCAGCAGAGAGGCAGACGCCCTGTTCCGTGTATTTTGAAGAGACCTATATGTGATGCATTGATGTGCCTGAAATGACCATAATCAAGTTCCTAATCCAAAAAAAGTAGAAATTTGCAAACCTGTGACAGAGCCTGTGAAATTGTACTTCACAAGCTACTCGAGACATGTCCACAAGTCAACAACACTACCAAGGTGGTATCAGTACAGACGTGTCTGCGAATCTGACAGATGACAAGTTTCCCACATGAACACTGCCTTGCCTCCACATGAAGCACCTTTCACAGAGGAGCTAAGAAAACCATCTGTGTTTAAAAAAGAATCGGAGCATTGCTGGCTTCACGCTTATTAAGATATGAAAAAGCCACTATGATCACACTAAAAGCAAGGTAGCATCCCTTGTACAGCACAAAATGGTTGCTTTGAGGCGTATTCTTTGTTAAAAGATTCTGCAGAAATGTCTGTGATATAATGAGAAGTGACCTCATACTGTTTCTATCATGATTTTATTTTGATTGGACTAATAGCCAGCATTACTAATACAGTTTTATGAATATACTACTAATAGAAACGTGTGTTTTTAACTCATCTCTATTATCCTTAACAGTCCCCATGTGAAAACCTTTGTGTATGCTAATCTGTAGATCTAGATTATTACCTTAGAGTTGCTGATGTATACGTTACTAACGCTCAGAGGTAGAGAGAGAATAAATATGCTTACTCTATCACTTAAGTACAATTACTTGTACTTGAACTTGTACTTTTAGGTATATTTATTTTCTTGATTCCTCAATAAACTTGTTTTTTTTATGGAATTACAAAGTGTATATCTACTTTTACTTTGATTCGATAATTGCAAACTTCCCATGTACTGTGGTATATGTGTACTTTTAATACATGTAAGTAAATATATAAACGTAACATTTTTTTATTATATCTCATTATGAAAAAACTGATACATTTTATGTAATGGCATGTTTATTTTCAATATTACACAGATACTCATGTTATTCACGATAGAAAAGACACTATCAGCATGTGTTTTCAAAACATTTACCTTCCCCAGCCAGAAATACAGATATCTAGAGACAGATTGGGACTTTTTGCATGGGAAAAACCGGAGAGGAAAAACTCTAATGTTTGCGATAATTTTACTTGACGAATGATATATTTATGTGTTGTTTCTTAGTTATCCAACATAATTTGTAATTGTACATATTGATGAGGTGTGTTCAGAGTAGGTCAGTGCAGGACAGGTATGTCGGAGGACGACCTCGGCTGTTGCGTAGCTTGAGGTTGAGGTCCACAGTAATTTTCCAGGTAATTTGTCCCTGATGAAGCACCGTAGCCCTCCAACAGGAGCAAACACTTGAGGAGTGTTGTGAGCAGCCAATCGTCAGCACAGCCCCGCAAGACTACACGGCTGGGAGTGGGAGGGAGGACTCGGGAAGCAAAACATGGCGAAATAACAAGTTTGGCTGTTAGCTGCTTTTTTGAAATTGCACCGTGTGTGTAGAGTTGGACTACAACTACAAGTTCATCAAATTTGGACGCTGGAGAACGAACGCAAGCGTAACTTTAAAGAGTCGACGACCCCAGTTTACAAGTATTACGGTGGTTGCTGGCGAGAAAATAGTGCCTGCCTGCCTGTCTGTGCTTTGCCCGGAAGATTGGCAGTGCTAGGCGCGACTGTCAACACAGAAAATGGATGAAGAAGGAAAGTTCATTCTGGAAAAGACAATTTAGCCGACTAGTTTAGCTACGTTAGCTAGCCAGTAACGGTAGATTGATTGCACGCACCTGACTCGGTACTGACTGGTACTCGGCTTAACGTGCGCTCCGGTCGAAATTGAGGAATATTTAAATCGTGTTATCAAGTTTGGCAACTGCAGCCACAAGAGAGTCGTATTTCAAACGAGGCCATCGTTTTAATTTTTCCGCAGTTAATATTCTGGTTATCTGTGTAAGGCTAATATTGACAGCTTGACAGCCGATTCTGGTGCGGACGGACCCGGACGCCATCACATCAGACGTTGCGTTCTCCATAAAAACAACCACTGCGTTGCTCCGCCGTAAATGTTGATTTCTACTTCAACAGCGTGACCAGGAATGTTTCAGTGGCACACCAGACCTGTCTATTAGTTTTTTTCCCGGCGACACGCATCATTTAGTCACACATAACATTAGCTGAATGTTGACCAGCAGCAGAGACGTCTTGTCAAAATGAACGCAGCAAGGTGTTCAACAACAGTGGAGGTGCATTGCATTGAAAACCTGCCAGTTTTCAGTACGGTACCGATGGCCGGCTAACGGTGACGTTAACAGTTTGTTGAAATATCTTATTTTAAGTTAAATGTATTTTGATCAGTTATTGTAACCGGCTTTTCTGTAAAACAACTGCGGATAACATTATAGCTCTCGACCAGAGTTGACGTGAGCTAGCCTGCTGGGTGCGTCTGTGGCAGCTCTATCTGCGATGTGTTTGCTAATCTACGTGCTATCGTGTTGTTCCGCAACAGTTTAGCAGATTGGACAGCTCGTTTGCTGTATTTAATCTATAGATAAACTCTCTCAAGATCCGTTAAGCAGCCTCTTAAAATTTCCACAAGTACTTCTTGTCAAATAACTGGCTAACTTGGTAGCTAAGGTCCTAAGTTTCGCCAGCTATGTCTGAAAACGCCCCCACACGAAGCCTGGATGACATAGACCTCGCAGCTCTGAGGGTGAGTATTGTTATTAAAAGATAAGTGTGCTGCACTTTATTCATGTAGCATTATGGCAGACGGACTCATTAGATGTTATGTCATATGAACTGAAGTGTCAGTTTTCCTCTGACACAAACACGACCATTTAACACCCACGCAACAAAGTTAAGGTGGAATCATTGCTGTGTTGCTAGAAGCAGCTGTGCTGATTGTATTGACAGATTCCCATCAAAGATATTTTCTGATTTCTCCACCCAATAAAGAAGCACATTTTCTAGCCATGACAACTTTTCGTGTTTAGTTTGTTAGTAAAAAAAAACATGATATTAATGGCTGCTTCTGTCTCCATTAGCTGAAAAACTGAAATTGTCATGTAGTTATTTACATAATACCAATTACATACTCTTAAAATGTCAATGCACAAGAGATGTCTTCTGTATAAATTATTGTTGTTTTGGAGTTGTTTTTCATACGGGTGCCTGATGGTCAGTGATCTCAAGATGAATGGCAAATCTTCTAACTATTTCCATTTTGGTTTAGTTTGGGTTGTATAACACACAACATTCAAATACTATATATTTATAAAATCCAAGTTACTGCATCAGGGATGGTACAATAACGTCCTAGACTTACATCCCTGGTGGTATTTCTTGTGATCCACTTTCAGTGCCACTTATATTATACATTGCCAGACAAAACAAATAAGTAAAATGAAGAAGAAGGACACACACCTGGTCAGCACTGTTGCTATTTAGTGAAAGCTTTTTTCTTTCAGTTCTGATACTCCCTTTTGTGTCAATATTTTTAATTGTGTTGCAGCAGTAAATTCCCTCAAGACAGACTCTTATTAGCATTAAAGATAATTTATTTTATGCATCAGTCACTGCTTTAAAAAAAAGTTATATTACAGCCCTGTCTCTCCACTTAGGTACAGTCATAGTTTTCACTTTCATATTAGGTAGCATTTTTAATATGCGTCTAGAGGTAAATGTTTACTAGGCATGTGGATCTGGCATTATTAAAACTATAATGTACTTTAATATGAGGTCTTGACTAAATCGGCATATCAAAAATTAATATTGTTGAGAAATTCACTGGTAAAATAAAAGATGCTTTTGATTTAAAATTAAAACATCAACACATACAAGCTATTCTAAAAAAAAAATTTCCAAGAGGAAAAGTCAATTTAGAAGTGCCAACTGCCTGTGAAAATATCAGGATGTCAGCTTTCACAGATTTATGGGTTTTAACAGGAGATGAGGGTAGTTTATCCAAATCCTGGTTTGTTTGGTGCAATGTTACCTCTTTCCCTAACATTATATTAGTGCTCATCTGAGAATCAATAATAATAATAATTTAAAAATCCCCGGACATTGTTAGAACTGACCCAGCTCTCTATAATAAATCTGTAAAGAAATGGTAATATGAGAAGATTGCGCATATTATCTGAGTGTATTTGATCTTTTTGAATTCCATTTACGATCACATCGGTATCTATAGAGTCTCTAAGTGTTTTTGCTCTGAGTATCTTGACCAAAGTTTGCTGAATTTTCAGTGGCTTTCTGAAACTGCACTGGAATTTATGGCCAGGTATGGTACAGTAAATTGGAGTAATGTATGAATATTGCGACTGCTTTTTGGTCGGGCCGCTGATTATTCAGTTGTGATGTTGTTGGAAAGTGAAGTTACTGTTGAGTTTGAACAGTGTAAATGAAATCCATTTACCTCCATTGTATCGAGGTGGCACACATTTCAACGTCAAAATACGGCAAGGCCAGCTACCACTAGAGATAGATCCTTTCACAGTTGTAAACATAAACATTACAGTTTGTTCCAGTTTACTTCCTGTTGCAGTGTGAACGACATCAGCTGATGGGAAGTAGTCATTGATCCAAGCTTTGGCCTAGCAATGCAATTTGGTTGAAATGGTCTTAGTGTAAAATGTTTTTGTGATTTGTGTGAACTGACCATTTAGAGATGCTCCTAATGTCCATATTAACAAACAATAGTTATGTTTACATTCAATATTACACGCCAACAAATGTGTTGAATGTATTTCCTTCCTCCATAAAACATTTGCAAAGGCAATCTTTTTAAATCCTGCAATGTTTACTAGCTTGCAGTCCTCTTCTTCTCTGCCTTTGTTGGCTCATTGCAGCATATTTTGGGTGTTACTGCCACGTCTTGACTAGTGGAATAGTGTGAAACCATTGGCAGGACTGTGTAGCAGGACTGTGTAGCACGACACCTGTGTACGCGTGCATCCTTGTGCTTGTACTAAACTGGGACACACTGATAGAAAAACGGCTCCATAGCGCTACTAGAGGACAAAAACTCCACAGGGAACCTTAAGTGGCTCAATCACGGTATTTTTCTAGAAATGTTCTACAGAGTAAAGAAGGATTTCATTATTACATAACATCCGTCTACTGTACGCAGGCCTCAACACCTAATTTGTGCGGTAACAATTTGTTCCAATGTCAATAACACTGGATAAAATCAAGCAACCTGTACAATTGTTTTGTTCACAGGTGGCATAATGGTTACACTTTTAAAACTAAGATAATAAAAAGTGACAGGGTCATACTCCAACAAAAATGTCTGCTGAATGTCACCTGCGTTGTTAATTTAAAGCTATTGGAAGGTGACTTCTATGCTCATTTTCAGTTTCAAAAAAAGAGTAATCGGGTGATTAACAAGAAATACCAGCCCTCTGGAAATGAAACTCGTGAGAAATGTAGTCTTGTGATTTTATTTTGGTGCAGTGAAAAAGTCCATGCTTGATATGCTTGGTTTAAATAACCTTACATAAGTGTGAGAAAACAGACTGCTTTAATATGACAATATAAATGCTAGTAAAAGTTTGATATTAAATAGTTAAATGTCAACCATGTTTTCACATTGTGATCATGAATTCCCAATGTTATCATGTAAATTGACTTAAAGAACACAATTTGTTCCAGATCCAGATGTTTTGTGAATATTCTGACTTTTTATGGATGTAATGTGAAGCGTTTACTGCCTCATAATGGTAGCATGATCAAACGATGGCAGTCTTGATGAAACGTAAACGTTGTTCATCTTTAACTGTCATATGCAAATTATGAGAGGTTGCTGAGAAATTGATATGCTGTTGGGATTAGTTGGTTGAAGAGTAAGTTATTTTTTCATTTGTAATTGGGAAGCCATTTAAAAACACTTAAGGTCGTCGAGAGCATTTTTCTCTAATGATATTCAAGGAATGCAAGTGTTTGAGTTGTGATTTTGAGTATTGTTGCAGCTGTGTAGCCACAGCTGGCAGTCTTATTTTTATAAAGACTTCCTCTGTCAGCTAAAGTTGACACCCCTGCAGGAAATGAGTGGTTAACCTCCCCATGGACCATTACCAGTGTCTTTTAGAGTGTATAGCCTGTTGAACTGAGGTTGATATGTGGGGGAAATGCATTGCATTGTTCCCTAAGGTTTTCCAATACATTGAGTTTACACATTAATATGTCAGCATGATATCGCCACAAGAACTACCAGAGCTGCCATTTCTGTGATTTGAGTATGCTCACTGTAGATTTCTCTTTTCTCCTAGACTGCTTCCTTTTCCTTTTTTGCAATCATTACTGACAATTTGTCTGACTGTGTGCTGGTGGTGCTATTTCTCGATCATAACTGTACCCTTCCCCTTCAATCACTTTGTTCCTCTCATCCCACTCGCTGCGCTGGACGTGGGTGAAGCTACCGCCTCTACCTTGCCACCCACTCTATCATTACATTATTGTCTTCCATACCATCATTCTCCCGCGTCCTACTTTACGTCAGAGTTCCTTTTTGTGTCATAACACGCTTCAAAATATGGCCGGTATGTTTGTCATCATATGATCAATGTGCATTTGCATCAAATGTGTGGTCATTTCCCAATTTTACTGCCAAGTATTTCATAAGTATATATGCTATTTTTTCCCCATGAATGTTTCCTGTCGCAAAGGAATGTTTTCCCTCCTTGTTGAAGGCAGAAAACCCATCATTGGAAACAGATGAAAGCAGGATAGGTCATGCTGTACATTCTAGACCCAAAGCAGCAGTCTCACCACCCACACATCTTCTTAAAGCCATATTGAAATTGCATGAAAGTGGAACTGCTTGTCATTTGTCTCTTGGGGGTGGGGGTTGCATAATTTACTCAAAGCAACCTACTCATTATTAGTGTCGGTGAAATGAAAAAAATCAGGAAAAGGCCAGATCTACAGTGTGTCCATGTAAAATCCATTTTTGTTTCTAATTCTAGTATCAATATTTAGTGCATCTGCTTGTCTGTTTCCTCCATGTTAAGTCTTGTGGGTGGGCAGTGAGTGTGTTAGTGGGTGGCTTGGAAGATTGAGTTTGGATGATTTGTATGGAATTGTAATGGATTTAAATTGGCTTTTGTGTACACAATTTAAACCATTGTGGTTGTTTTGATGTATGGTTTCTATTCTACAGAGGCCCTTGTTATTTTGTTTATGTGACCGTGTGCTGGATGGAGTCGATGGATCTGCAGCTATACTCACTTTAACTGATGTACACAGCTTCTGTTGCACAAGAAAACTATATATATATTTTGATATATAAGTACTGTCTATTAAATCAAAGATTTTCAAGTGTTCTGTCGGCATGAAATTAAAATGACAAACAATGCCTATAAAATTATGAAGGTATCTGTTTGGTTTTATTTTGTGTTGTATTTAGCATTTGTGCCAATTTAACTGAAGCTAGATTGCAGCAGTTACTCTAACGGGCGGTTTAGTTGGATTTTGTAGTATTTAAGAGACTCTTAACTGAGAAAACATGAGTGTAACAACATAAAATACGACCTCCACTGAGGGTCGGCATTGAAGTGTATATGTGTAGGATTCAAATAAGAACAAAGCAGGCATCACCTCTAAGAACAAAAATAAATACGGTGTGCTTTGAGTGTATTCTTTTTAATTTTGCGCCCCATTTTTTCTTTTTTAAATGTTAAGCTGATGAGTCACATCAAGGCAGAAGACATGAATGCTCTGGTGTCTGCAATGCATGTTGCATGACTTATGAATCTGTCCATGTCTCCCGTAGGATCCAGCAGGTATCTTTGAGCTGGTCGAGGTTGTCGGCAATGGCACATATGGACAGGTGTACAAGGTGAGACATCACTTCTGAATGATGTAGGACTCTTTTTGGAGCATTCAAGACATTACGTTTTCACTTGTACAATAACTTGCTATTAAACTACAAAGACTATTTTAGGGCCTGCTCTCTGTTAAATGTTCTGTGCATTAATTTCTTAGATTACAGCAGATTTAGCTCACTGATATGTCGGTGCATTTTCCAGCTGTCAGTCTGAAAAGTTAAAAGAAAGTGACAGAAAGATAAGAGACTAGAGAACAAAATGTAAAATAAGAACAATGAAGTGGTGTGATGAAGCAGTTAGACACAGTTTCAAAAACATGCAGTTTCATTTTTACTGACCACTGTTCTGCTGATCCAACTTGTCAGGGGCGTCACGTGAAGACGGGCCAGCTGGCTGCCATCAAGGTGATGGATGTTACAGAGGAGGAAGAAGAGGAGATCAAAGCAGAGATCAACATGCTGAAAAAATACAGCCATCACCGCAACATAGCCACGTACTACGGTGCCTTTGTCAAGAAGAGTCCACCAGGACATGATGACCAACTTTGGGTCTGTCTACCCTTGTACCTGGCCTGATGATTTTATAACCGTATGTCTCGTTGATTGTGTTCACCAAGTTTGCATTTGTCTGTATGTAGCTGGTGATGGAGTTCTGTGGGGCGGGATCAGTGACCGACCTGGTGAAAAACACTAAGGGCAGCTCTCTAAAGGAGGACTGGATTGCTTACATCTGCAGAGAGATCCTAAGGGTGAGACATTGCAGGCGCACCAATCAAAGCAAGTCTGCAGTAGAGGACACTCTGTACTGACAAATTCTGACTTTATTTGCGCAGGGCCTTTCCCACCTCCACGCCCACAAAGTTATTCACAGAGACATCAAGGGCCAGAACGTGCTGCTGACAGAGAATGCAGAGGTCAAACTTGGTACGTTGAATGCTTGAACGTTTTTGCTTTAAAGTGCAAAAGTAGTTATATGTTATCCCTCATCATCTCACATGCTTTCCTCCTCTGATTCCTTTGCCCACATTCAGTTGATTTTGGTGTGAGTGCTCAGTTGGACAGAACTGTCGGGCGTAGGAACACCTTCATCGGCACACCTTACTGGATGGCACCTGAAGTTATTGCTTGCGATGAGAACCCTGACTCCACCTATGACTACAGGGTAACAGCAGCGCTGTGTTTTTGTGTGTGTGAGCACTATGCTGTGAGAGCATATGGAAGATGGAGACTGACCTGGTCCCTTGTGTATTTTACAGAGTGATATCTGGTCCTTGGGGATCACAGCCATTGAGATGGCAGAGGGAGCTCCTCGTAAGTGTATACACCTTTTAAAAAGAAGAAAAAAAAGTTTGACTAATTCTGTAATAATGATAATGAATGAGTGTAATATTGTATACAGTGAAACTGATATTCTTTGCAAATCTCATGCCGTTGCAACCGTACCTGGTAATTTCCTTGTACTCGGCAATAGATGATTTCTCAAAGCCCATTCTTTATGACCTCATGAATGACTGTCTTGCATATTTGGCCCTGCTGTCTATGTCTTCAGATGGACAGCTGACTCACTGTAATCAAGTAGTGTAGTCGTGAGCTGGCAGTTGGCCTGTGGAGGCTGATTGCACAGATCTCTCTGGTCCGCTTAGTGAGGAGAGCTTGGAGTTAGTGTTAAACCTGACTAAGAAGCATAGAAGATCTTACTTAAGACTAGCAGCTAACATGAATCGCAGCTGTGGTAAAGAAATTCTATGGTAAACAGTGGCTTAACTGTAAGTGTAACTACTAGTATTCTGCTACATTTGGCCAGTTGGTGGTTGTTAAAATGCAACTACTATAACCTTCCTGCAACAAAAAATGTAATTGCACACCTTACTTATTGATGTTGCATTGGGCACTAAAGTAGCAATTGAAAACAGGATAGACAGGAAGGCAATCTGCAAAGTGTAAGAACAAGTATCAACAAGAAAGGAAATGTAAAAAAAACCTAAATCATTAATTAGGTTTTGACGACTGTCGGTCTTCGTCAGGGCTAATAACAAACCAACAAAACAGGTGTGGCCTCACCTATGGGCCGATACTATCAACAACCAATGGGAGGCAATCACATGAGCCGGAAAATAAAATGAGATGAAACAAATTCCAAATAATGTCAACACGAAATAACATGAGATTATACACAAAAAAATGTTAGATACATCATACATGGAAATTGTTATCTGTTTGTTATTAGCCCTGAAGAAGACTGTGGAAACATCTTGGCTTTTTTAAGGATATTTCCTTCCCTGTTTGTACTTGTTCTTACATTTTGGAGTCCCTGGATCGCCCTCCTGTTTATCATGTTTTCCAAGAGCACCCGACTAATCCATGGTTGACTATACAGAGAAACCAGTTATCTCTTTTTCCTAGCAGTAGAAAACACTTGCAACATGGAGCTACTGTTTTATGAGCTCTGCAGGGGTACAACATGTGTCCTCACTCTGCCTGAATATAACAGCCAGACACCTGCGGCTTATTTTTGAGTTGGGGTCAAACTGAGCTCTATTGAATAACATTTTATATAAAGTCTCCCCAAGTGGAAACTAGAAGCCTCCAGTGCACAGACACTCAGTGAAGTAGGAGACTGCTTGTGTCGCATTGTTAAAATTAACAATGAGGAAGGGAGCAGATTAATTTTAAGAATTCTTAACAAGGTAATTGAAATGTTTTTGTTTTGAAAAAACATCAGATACAAATCATTGAGTATTTTTACATGTATCAAAACATGTCTTAGGAGGATCTTTTAGCGTAAAGCTTAAGTGGAGTCTAGTTTTCTTCGTCAAAATCACCGATGAAGTCTACAGAGATCCTGCAGACCATGCTGCGGCTGCTGCGTGTTGATGTACCATTGTAAATGATGCAGTGTGAATTTAGTCACTCCATCAGTCTCATTACTGAATTATGTTTTCCACTAATAAAGTTGCAAAATTCTTTGTTTTTAGAATAGTCAGTATGGCTGAAACCATTTTTGAATTAATTGATTTTATGGTGTTATGGTATTGATCACATGACCTCCTACAAGGTCAGTTCATCTACAGCAGTGTTTCTCAAACTTGTTTAGACCAATGACCACTTAACCAATAAAAAAACACTCACGGACCACCTAACTCCCCAAATATCCAAAAGCAATAGGCCTGCTTACCACTCCACCAATATATTACAAATGACAGCCTAATAATGAGCTTTATGTGACCTTCTCTATATCGCTCGTTCACACATTAAATCAACAATACAAATAAAACTACGGATTCTACAAGCATTACGATTTAACTCCAGATAAGAAGACCATCTGTCTCTCCTGCAAACCACCATTTTGCGTAAACAAAAGAGGGACTGACCTGAACTACCTCCTGACTTTTGAATTCAGTATAAATACCGCAGCAGAGGATTCACTCCTCTGAGCAGCACACGGCAGTCTTACAAGCTTACGTGTGAGAGTTTGTACATCTTTTTTTATGTATAACTCTGCTCCTTCTTGCAAGAATATTGATTAAAACTCTTATTTTGATCCTGACTTTGTGGGTTTATTTAGGTATATTTTATATATATATAACGGTAAATGCTGATAGATTGTATACATCAAATGAAAGTGTCAGAGTGAACTTACCCTCAGCAAGATACACAAAATGCACCACATTTAGTACGACACAAACTTCCACTGTGGATTTTCAAAAATAAAATACAGTAACACTGGTTGCAGGTGCAGGAATTTGCCTCCTTCCTGATATCAGTCGACTCGTAAGATCGTACTCTAAGATCTACACATAGCTGCGTAACTAGGCTACATCTATGCTACACTCTATACTAGTCATTTTTAAACAGTTTGAGAAACACTTTGAACTTATAAGCGCCTTTGAGTACCTTTTTAAAAGCGCTCTATAAATAAAATTAATGATTTATTATAAATTAATTTAAAACGTGACATTTTACCAATATACTCGGCGACCACTGGTGGTCGATGTCCGCAAACCACTATTTGAGAGACTGATCTACAGAATAGATAAGACTGACAAAAGTTATATGTGGTATCTGTCGCTGTTTCATTGAAATGCATCATTGTGCCAGTTAAAGTAATTTATTCATTTGCCTTACAGGGTTACTGGCTTACTGTTGGATCGTTTTTGAACAAATGAATTATTAAGCGTCTTTTCACACACTTTTGAGCATTCTGTTCACTTGCTGTGTTAGCAGACACCATCCGTACTTCTTCTGTTTGTTCACACTTAAAAGGAACTTAAAATGCTGAAATGAATTTTTCTTCATGCCGTTGGCTGTCACGTTGCATGTGTCCAAAAGACTGCCATATAAAAGCCTATTTACTGTGAAACTGTAAAGCTAACCAGTCAGGTTTAGCTACCTACCTACGCTGGGAACACAATGACTCACAGTCCTTGCACGTCTTACATTCAATGTAACAATAAGCCTGAGGCGCCAGGAAAGATTGGATAACAGCAGCTGTAACATGTTTGAGGTTAAAAAAATATGTGTAATGGTGGCTAGCATTATTTACAAACTACCAGGTGTGGGAGTATATGATTTTCTGTCTATGTAAATGTGTTCTATTATTTCGGCAGCCTTGTGTGACATGCACCCGATGAGAGCCCTCTTCCTGATTCCCAGGAATCCCCCTCCGAAACTTAAATCCAAAAAATGGTGAGTTATCCACCATCCTGCTGTGTTATTAACAAGTATATCCTTAGCAGGCTCTGACGTCAAATGTGCGCAAAATCCTCAAAACCTTAACATGTAAAAGCCAAATCGAAAAGTAAAGGTGGTTTTTTAACAAGGTGGGAAAAATCAGGTCAGGAAAGCAAATTGACATGCACTGCAGTAACGTGTTTGCTCTGTTTACTTGCTGTTTGAGAAAGCAGGTTACTGCAGAGCAACAATAACCGTTAACAAGCTTAACGAGATCCACTCTGAATGGAAAGAATGCCATCTGTGATCTCTCAAAGCAGAGGTTTCGCTTCAGATTACTTTAGGTGCATTTGTCCCTCGATTGAAATCTGAGTGAGGGACAGCTACATCAAACGTCTTTTCTCCCAAAGTGTCTGAGGACATGTACTTTGTCCCAGTATTTGGACAAATATTATTGTGGGCAAGACGAGAAGCTGAAGGCATGTAAACTAATTTGTCATATTCTATTTCTACCCTGTTCATTTTCTTTCTTCAATTACTCTTCCTGCTGCTCGTTAATGGGCCCACTTAGCAGAGTTTATGGTCCCACTGCATTCAGAATGATTCTTTCACAATTTCAATCATAAAAAGCTGTCAGTCAATATTGTGTGACCCAGATAAACAATTATGCAAATGCAAAAAGAAAATTAAGGGATGAACACAATTACATGATCTCATCAACTCTTGGTTATTGCGTTTGAACGTTATTGACCTCATTGACAGGTAGTATTCATTGCATGATTTTTGTAGTACATCAAATCGTTTTCTGCAGTGATTGTGTTGTGCTCACATTTTAGTTGCAGTTTCAGAGAAATTGAGTGAGAAGAAAGTCGCTGCGGGTAGTAAAGTAGTTTCTCAGATTTTTAATGAACTGTTCACTCCGTTTACTGGTTAATTGCAGCTACTAGCTCACCCTCTATCAAATCATTTCGGTAAAGACATTGCAGAATGAGATGGGTCAGTCCACAATGTTGTGTTCTTTTTTCTTCCCTGTCACACAAGATTGTGAGCATGAACTGAGAATCTTAATGGCTTTAGTTCACACTTGTGTTAGATAAGGAGATTCTTAGAAATGTCACACACACAATTCCTCTCCAGATAATGCCAGACATGTTAAAAGGGCTAAAGACAAACCGTGTCCCACTTTAATCTCTCTTCTGTGCAATAACAGCCCAGCTGCCAACTGCTCCATGCCTCCCCTTCCTCCTACTCTCCCTCACTAGTTCATCGTCCTCTAACCTCCCCTTTCCTTCCCAGGTCCAAGAAATTCATTGACTTTATAGAGGGCTGTCTCGTGAAGACTTATACCAGCCGACCATCCACAGAGCAGCTTCTCAAGCACTCCTTCATCAGGGACCAGCCCACTGAGCGTCAGGTCCGAATTCAGCTCAAAGACCATATTGACCGTACACGCAAGAAAAGGGGAGAGAAAGGTAAGCAGGAAGATGGATAGAGCCTAAGACCCAGGGTACGATGTCTCTTCATGGACTGTGATCAATTGAAGTGTTCTGTAGGTTACTGTGCCACAAATATTTTTCATGTAATATTTCACCTCTCTTTATGTTAATCTTTCCTATAGAGGAAACAGAGTATGAGTACAGTGGTAGTGATGAAGAAGATGAAAATCGCGGAGAAGACCGAGAGTCAAGGTAATTGCAATTGATATTCTCTGTCCTAGTATGAATCTTTGACTCGTGTGAATGATTTCCCCCAAAATCCTCTCCCTCATATCTTCAATTGTGGTCCATCAGTTCAATCCTGAATGTGCCCGGTGAGTCCACCTTGAGGCGGGACTTCCAGCGTCTGCAGCAGGAGAACAAAGAGCGCTCGGAGGCTCACAAGAGGCAGCAGGCCCAACTGGCTGCTCAGCGTAGGGACCCTGAGGAACACAAGAGGCAACTGTTGCATGACCGACAGAAACGCATTGAAGAGCAGAAGGAACAGCGTCGCCGACTTGAAGAGGTAATAATCGACTCGGGAATGTTTAGCTTTTAACAGAATAGTTTGAGATTATGAGAAATACGCTTATAACATTCTTTCTGAGACTTTGATAAGAAGAATGAGTTGGATGAATTAATCTTTATTCTAAGCTAAGCTAATTTCTTCCTGGCTTTAGTCTCATCACATACATGAGACTGGTATCAACCTTTTCATGCAACCCTGGCAAGAAAGCAAATAAACGTATTTCCCTTTAAGGCAACCGAAGATATTTTTCTTGCCTTTATCGTAACTTTCTTTCTGTCTTGTGGTTATTGTCCAAAATGATTGCAAATCTGCGCCCAATGCTGAGATTTGAAGTCTGCTACCTGCAAAATCAAATGCTGTATTAACTCAGCACTGGTGATGAAAATAAAATCATTAGAAAGATTAGAAAGTTTCCCACCTGTGAATAGAGAGATATTGATGCTCAATTTGCAAAAAGTAGGTGTGTTTTAGGGACTTAGTTGTTAGTACCACCTGTGCATAATCATCTACCTACTTCAGAGAATACAAAACACACTCATTGGGTGTCTTTAGTTTATGCACACATTCATAAATATGTTTACAGCTGACTTGCAGCTTGTTGTCATATTGTTGTTTTTTTTGGTATTTGTTTTGATTCTTTCAAATACATTTATAAAATCTAAACATATCAGATTTTGTCAGATTAAAAAAAATGTAATCCTGCACCTTTTACCAGAGGCTCATGATGCTATATATTATGCAACAGGCAGAACATTTTTAATTCAAAGCAAAACTGTATCAAGCAACGGAAATATAAACTTCCTGTCTGCTCTTGTCCTTCAGCCACCTAACTACTTGCTATTACCTTCTTATTTGCCCTTCATTATGTTTTTGGTTTGCCGTTGCTTGTTTTGGTCATAAGTGCACAGCAGGTATGATCTGCCTTCTATTATCGGCCTACCAAACATTTGGTATGTAATATACTGAATGTATCTATCTATGAAGAGCATTATTAAAATAAAACAATATGTAAGAGTAACATTGTTTAAATAGCTTAGATTCTGAAAATTGGGAATAAGGCTTTTGCACTCCATATAAAACACACTACTACACTCTCAAAGCCTCCATGACTAAACTAGTTGCAAGGCTTGAACAAAAGCTCAGGTCCCCTTCACTGGCAACAGAACCTTTTCAACATGTTCTGTACTAACATTCATTGTAGAATAAATAAGTAAAGGAAAACCGAGTGAGATTATTTAAAGTGAAGGAAAGTCCATCTCCTTGCAACACAAGTATGAATTATTAATTCTGCAAACATTGGCCTAGAGTGAGATGTTTTGGAAGTATGACGTTTTTTAAAATGCATGGAAACTGAGAAGGTAGTTTCACCCTTTTTTTTTTTTTACAGGAGAATGAAAATGAGTGAGTTGTATACATTTCTTAAGATTCAGACGTTCTCTACACTAAAACCATTAATCCATTAATGATGCTGTGAACCAAAGTTGAAGTTTAATCAAATATTGAGTCGACAAAAAATTCTGTCTGCAGCAATATACCCTTTTTAGCAAGTAGTTTAATTGGCTGTTTGTGTCCAATAATCCTGGTAATCTTTTACATCGTTACCACGTCCATCAAACGTATAGGAAACTTTAGAAACATAGCACTAGCATTTGTGTGTTGGATTGTGATTTGTTTGTTATGTGGGATTTGAATGAGGCACAGTTAATTACACTGATATTGTTATTTAAATGATTGTGCAGTGTTGGTAAAGGATTATACTGCAGTAAGATTGAACTCTCCTAATACACCACCACCTCCTCCTCTGGCTCGTCTGTTCAACTGTAAAGTGGCTACAACTATTGAGTGGACGTTGTGCTTTGTGTCATTTCACCACAAAGAACAAATCTTGTTGTTTCAATGTCCCTTTTTAAATAAAGCAGAAAAAGACAAAAGTTTGAATCAAAGCACTCTGATAATTACAATGCAATAGATGTATTTATGCGTTTTGTGAGATTGACTCGCTGCCTTTGTTCTCTGCACTGCATTCCCACTCCTTTTTTTTTTATTTCTTCTTTCCAGCTCTTTGCACACACGAGGAGGGTTTGCTTATAAGCAGGCTATCTATTATAAATTCCCCTGTGCAAATATAGCCTCTTTGCTCATTCCTTTTTTCCTGTCACCCTTCTCTCCCAGCAACAGAGGAAAGAGCGAGATATGGTGAGGCAGCAAGAAAAAGGTCCCCACCGGAGACTTGACGATATGAGACGGGAGGAAGATAGAAGGTTGGCTGAGAGGGAGCAGGTAACCAACCGCAGGAGATGTGGGGCTGCAATCAGCCAATCAGTGTGAAGTGTGGGTGTGTCCTCCAGCAACACACTGCAAGTTGCGGTGGTGGTGAAATTCCATGAGTAGGTTGCCATAGCAGCAAGGGTCTAAATTAGTGTATTTATTCAGAGATGAGTTTCTGTGGGTGAGCTCTCTGCGTCTCTTGTGCTCTTTGTTTCCAGTCTACCCTTAGTAACACAAGAGTCTGGCATCCCAGCCTCATCACCCTGTAGTACAGAATACTCGTTTCATGTTAGTATGTTACCTTACAACTGTCACAAATCTTAATATAGTCATTTATCAAAAATCTTTATGGAGTGCTAAACACTAATGTTGTATTTAAACGGTAACTTTTATTTTACAAATATTCCTTACAAATTCTTAACGGGGACGGTGCATGTTTGCTACTAAAATTCAGTGTTAGAATTGTTGATTTATTTTTTAAATCAGTACAACACACGGTGTCTGTTAATTACTGGAATGACGTTACATAACTGTTATGTGCCTCTATCTTCTACCCTTCACCCATATACTTTCATTTCTCTTTTCCCACCTTAATGCTTGTCATTCCTGCCTCCTCACCTTTCCTCAGGAGTTTATCAGACATAAGTTAGAAGAAGAGCAGCGGCAGTTAGAAATCCTTCAGCAGCAGTTGCTTCAGGAGCAAGCACTGCTTATGGTAACTAGTCCTCACTACTCCTTTATCATTCTTGTTTTGACTGCAGAGGTTTCCATGGCCTCTCGGTTTCAATGCCTCATCAGTAAAGGAGATGTATTCATCAGCACTGATAATTATTCTGTTTTTGTAAGTTTTATTTGTATAGCCCAATATCACAAAATGGCCTCGGAGGGGCTTTAAAATTGTCCAGCATACAACTCTCTCTATCCTGAGACCCCCAATTCAGATAAGGAAAAGCACACTTCAGTGTTACATATCTGCTTGTGTTTGGGGTAGATGCTTTTAGGTGGAATAAAAGGAAACTGAATACTAGCTCTTCTTGTATTTATAACAAAATAAACGGTAGCACCTTAATGTAGATATGCTACATGTAGCAAAATAGGAGTGTAACTCTCACAAAACTCCCGTCTTGAAAAGGCATGCACTGACCTAGATTTTGAGGGCAGTTTATTAGTGTAAGTGTATCTTGCTTACACTGAAGGGAAGAATAGCCACAGTCCTGACATCTTTGCTAGCTCCTGCTGTCATTTTGATTTATCTATATTGTTAGCTCTTTATTCCTATTTTATGAGAGAGAGAGAGAGAGAGAGAGAGAGAGAGAGAGAGAGAGAGAGAGAGAGAGAGAGAGAGAGAGAGAGAGAGAGAGAGAGAGAGAGAGAGAGAGAGAGAGAGAGAGAGAGAGAGAGAGAGAGAGAGAGAGAGAGAGAGAGAGAGAGAGAGAGAGAGAGATCCCCAATCCTCACTACTGAGTCAATTGAGATAGTTTATTACATACTACTCCAAGGTTACACATGTTTCCTGTGTATATGCATATCCTCATATACCAGACCTCAGGGTCACCCACAGGACGGTCTGTGGCCCTAAAGTAGTTTTGAGGGCTCAGTGCCTTGCTCAAGGGCAGATCACTGGCATAATGTGAATCAAATGACTCCTTTTTAAGACAATTAATTAGGTCAACAGAAAACGAAGTCTTATCTTTTGCTTTTGATCGTCCATATTATCCTTCAGAAAGGAATATGAGCAGTCTATATTCTACAAGCCTCAAACAAAATGAGACTCAAGAAAAGAAATGTGTAGGTGTGGAGAATTCTTGGTTTAAAAAAAGAAAGAATATCTATGTTGCACAGTTGCAGCATATGTGTCAGCAGGGTAGAAGAGCACCCTAGATGTCCTTTTCCACAGGAGCTTACCCAAAGTCCCTCTGAGAGATGTACTGTAATCCCTCCATTGTGTCCTCGGTCTACTCAAAAGTGGGTGAAGCATTCTTACCAGGTGCCAGAATGGGTTTCATTCCTTCCTGACTGCCAGTGGCAGTAAACAAAGTGGGTATGTCTCTTCGCATTCTGAGCAGGTTGAGATCTAATGTAAACAAAGTCATGTGCTTGACATGTAGGCTACCTGAACATCCCCACTTTAAATATCATGTGGTAGCCTAAACCTGACCTCAGATCAATCGCTCGATGAGATCTGTGTTTTGGTTCTGTATTTTGCATGTAAAAAGGGAGGTAAGCACATTCTGTGTTTGGTGTTTGTCATCCTGCCTGTGACTTTATGGTCGGGGTGAAACTCATTGCCCTCTAAGGCTGTGGTTGACAGACTCTCCTACTTCTCCTTGTTTCCTATCTGGAGGTCAACTGCAGTTATCGCTTGGATTACTTGGCTACACTGCAATTCAGGTGAGCAGGCTAGCAGCAGGTTGGATACCTTGACTGACTAGCCAATCGGTTGCCTGGTCGGTTAGAGGTTCTGGTTCACGTCCTGTGGCCTAGACACAGTTCAGACTCAGATTTCCTATCCTGACCCCAGATTCAAATTTAGAAAATGCTGGTGGGGTCCTGGAGCTCAACTTCAGGTTGAAGATGGCCATGAATTGTGCCCAAAGTGTCTAGGTGTTGGCCACCATAGAGAAGCCCTTACTGACCCATGCATTAACTGCAGCATCCTGCCACTTTCTGCGAGAGAGGAACGGCTGCTTCAGGTGGGCAACCTCCTGTTCCGAGATGACCCTTCACCCTCTTGGTTGGCTCATAGAAGCTCTGGTTCCTATCTGGCTCCATACCTTTCTATTAGTCCTACGTGCATTTGGTGAAGGCAGATGATTCTGGTGTGAAATTGTGGCCAAATATGTCCTTTCTACCAAAGGTCCCTAGCCATGTTAATGGCAGCTGGGGGCATACCATTCTCCCCTGTTTAGAGCCGAGGTGGAGAAAAGGGTCAATTTGTAAAGCTGCCCTCTCAGTTGTCAGCTGTCACTCTACTGGGCTGCAATGAGAGGGGTGCCACTGCTATCGGAGATCTGTGAGCCTTATCAAGGTTTAATCGCCTGATGTGGCTTCTTGATCCACACCGGCATAACCTATTCTACCATTGTCATCGGAGATTGACCAGTAGGTGGGTGTCCGTGTCCTCGTGACACTGGTATGAGCCATTCACCTTGTTTACTGCCACTGGCAGTCAGGAAGGATTGAAACTGAACGTAAGTTACAGATGTAACTATGGTTCTGTGAATTCACGGATGACTGGCGGAACATCACAGTGGTTTCTTGAAAGGATTTTGGTTTGTCTAATGCTTTCACTCACTACCAAGAACATGTGGGCCATAGGTGGGATTTACTTACAGTAAATCTACTACTTAGCTTTGTGGCACATACTGATTTGAAAGTTTAAGAAGAACACAAAAGAACAAATGACAAATTTTGATTATTTGTACGTAAGATTGTTTATCAATTGTAACTTTATGTGAGACATTTCCTGCTTTCAAAAGGTACTCTTAACTTCTACTGTTGTAAGAATCAAGGGAACTTGAGTGTCTCATGGTTGAAACTCTTTTCATTTTTCTTTCTATCTCTTTCCTTATGAACGTGGTGGCCATCAAAAGGCTCGGAGACCTGTGTCTACAACTCACAATGAAAAACCAATAAATCAACTGTCTCATTTTTACATGGTCTGTTTAATATACAGCACATAAGACACAATCAATATTTTTTTGATGTGGGTTGGTAAATGACTGCTGTACTAAAAAAAGAGTACACGCTTTTAGATAATAATGTCGGCCCAAAATATTTTTTATCAGTGGATGAAATCTGTGGTGATGAGATTATTATGCAAACCTGTTTGCAGATGCATTGGTTCTGTTATAACTTGTCTGTTGTGTCCAGTCTGAGGCACGCAATGACTTGACTGCAGTATGTTTTTGTTTTTTTTTGCTCAGGAGTATAAGCGCAAGCAGCTGGAGGAACAGCGTCAGTCAGAGCGACTGCAGAGGCAGCTGCAGCAGGAACATGCCTATCTGGTTTCTCTGCAACAACAGCAGCAAGAAAAGAAGCCCCAGCTTTACCACTATAACAAAAACCTGGAGCCCAACAACAAACCTACCTGGGCCCGTGAGGTAGCAATGTTACCTACATTTGAAGCATTACACACCACAGTCAAACTACTGTACACTGGCCTCCTTACTTCATTCGCTGTCATCCTTATTTCAGGTGGAGGAGCGAAGTAAGCTCAACAGACAGGGCTCGCCCAAAATCTGCACCACTGTCTCCGACACTGCCATCCAGTCGCGCTCTGATTCAATCAGCCAATTAGGAGTCCAGTCTGCTCAGACCCCACCAATGCAGAGGCCTGTTGAACCCCAAGGGGGGCAGGGAAAGGTTGGTGTTTGCAAGTGTTTAAAATGATGTTGATTTATACCACCTAGAAAAACAATGCAAGATACAACTGCTTATCCCTTTCTGCCCCTAATTCCTTAGCTGCTTTATTGTCTATGCTACCTTTTTTACGCCTTCTTTTTCCTCTTTTCCCTCTGCACACATTACTTTGTCCCTACATGTAAAAAAACAAATCTCCTTGGAATACAAACACAATCCTGCAATCTTCTCCGTCTCTGCCTGCTACTCCAACTGTCTTGTACACTCTTCCTTCCGCCCTGCTGCTCCTCCCTCCTGGTGTGCTGCCGCTCCTGTCCTCTGCAGTTCCAGATGGCTCACTTGGTTCCACTGAAGCCTTATGCTGCGCCTGTCCCTCGTTCCCAGTCCCTCTGTGACCAGCCCACTAAGACCATGTCCGCATTCCCCACTCAGGATCCCTCCCTTACCCCCACACCTCGCCCCATCCACTCTAGAGAGCTGGTGCGACAAAACTCAGACCCTACTTCTGAAACTCCGGCACCACAGGTACACCAAATCAGAGAGGATCGCGGCCCCTGGATCCGCCTGCCCGATGTGGAACTCCCACCCAAGGTGAGATCTAGTGGAGGGTATGACTCAGCAGTAGGTGCACAAACTCAAAACACAACCACAGTCTGCATTTCTTTTTTTTAACAAGACTCTCATATCTTCACACAAATATAATGTTAGCTGGACTACATTTAGTAAGCTGACATTGAAAGATGTTGGTTTTAAGAAATTAAATGTATATTTACCTCCCATAGCAGAGAGGTCAGAGAGAGTTGTGACCTGCGCGTCACTGGACATCCAGAACAAACCCGGCGTTTTTAAATGGCAAACTACTGTCAGTAGTTCGCTCACCCCGTGTTTACTTGAATTCTTTAAGAAAACTTTGTTTTTCTCACATGCCTTCACGGTGAACAAAGAATCCAAAAATGGAGTAAAGTCTTGATGAATTGAAGTAATGTGGTTTCACAACATGTGCAGTATAATTCAAGTCTCATTTATACAGTCACTCTCACGCTCACTACTTCCCAAACACATGCATTTTCACTAAAACCCACTTCATACTACATGTAGTTTTCCTTTTTAACCAGTTTTTTAAAGGCAGTCTTCTGTACATTAAAGGCTGCTTGGTCTACCTGACGACAGGCCAATCTTTTAGGAAATTACTGTTTATTAAGGGTGGTATTAGGGTTTAAAACGGCTACTGTTTTTCTTTTGTGAAAATACTGGTAAATGTAAGACTGATGTTTCTGTCCTCAGATTCCCCAGAGGACAGCGTCTATTGCCACAGCACTCAACACCAACCTGACCTCTGGCATACGGCATCCAGTACGAGCCAGGTACTGAGGAAATGATTTATCAGATATTTCCTTAAATTACTGTCTGCTAATAGAGTGCTAGATAGACAGATAACTGATTTGTATTCTCATGGCAGCAATCCAGATCTCAGCCGCAATGATCGCTGGGAGAGAGGAGACTGTATGAGCATCCTATCCAATCTGCCCCAGACTGGCTCTCTGGAGAGGCATCGCATCGTCAGTGAGTCCCTGCCTCCCCGATGCTATTTCTCTGCAGATTGTCTTTGCAGTAAATCGGATTTCAGAATTATAACTACACTCTACAACATTGTTACTTGCAGGTTCCTCCAAAATGGATTCACCCATTCTCTCCCATGATAGTCGTCATAAGCCAGGAGAGTCTCGCACCTCCTCCCGCCCCGGGCGCCCCGCTGTAAGTTGTTCTTTTAAACAGACATTGTGTTGGACGTTTGTCCAGTATCCCCGACTTATAAAACTAGTTTATACATTACTGTATGGTGCATACAACACATAATATTGTATTATTAAATCACAAACACTAACTTACTGTATATAGGCTCTGTAAACTGACGTACAGTTTACTAACTCAAGGTATTACCTTACCTTTACACGTTATGTGCTCCACTGTTGCCGTTTCCCTTCATGTTTCTCCTCTTCTCAAATCCCTGTTTGTTGACTCAATTGTGCAGAGTTACAAGAGAGCTATAGGGGAGGTTAGTATCAATGTGTGTTACACAACGCTCAGTGTTCATGCATGAGTTGACGTCTGCATTCATTGGCTGTAGTACATGTTCGTAAAGAAGGAATTGCTTGCTCTACACTGTTTTCGTTTATTGGGTAAATCATGTTTTGTCTTTGAATGAAATTCCACTCTTTAAATAAAGCCTTTTTAATGTGTTTGCATTTATTAATTTTTTTATGTGGCCAACAAAACCTTGTAACCATGCCTCAAAATCATCTCAATGTCACCAGGTGGCAGTCTCTGAATTCTGAGAGTATTGGGAGTTTTGAGTCTGGACTTACATTTGGACTGTTTCTCAGCCATCCTCATGACAAACCCTCATCTTCAATTGTGTTTGGATGTTCATTATTTTTTGCATTGCATATACTGTATTACTGTCTTATTTCTTTGATAGCTAAGATGAAGTTTCCAACATTTCTGAAGGAATTCTTAAAGTAAATGGTGGTGTATGTGTTTCCAGGATCATGGCCTCTTTGCCAAGGAGCGTGCTGAGGAGCAGCCAAGGCCTCCAGTCAAGGCCAACGATTACTCCTCCTCTTCGGAGAGCAGCGAGAGTAGCGAGGAGAGCGAGAGTGGCGAGGGAGCAGAGGAGGAAGAAAGCCCCACAGATCGGTAATACTAACACCTAGAAATACTAACAATTCAGCAAGCACATAATTATATCATAATTATGTCATCCTTGACTTCTATTCGTCTATTGATTTCAGTCACAGGGACGCAGACACTGATTCAGTCAACACCATGGTGGTTCACGAAGACGAAGGCGAGGGGGGAGAGGGAGAGCAAGCTGGAGGCTATGGGGACCAGACCATGCTGGTGCAGAGGGTGAGTCATCTGTGTACATAATGATGCTTAAAATGCATTGTGCCTTGATGGAAAATCAATGAACAATATGTCAAAGAATATTACAAAGCTGCAAGGCAGGGGCACTGGGTCTATTTTGTTGTTTACACATATAACTGACCAAATGAAGAAGATTATGCAGAGCCATTTTCCATGCACCCTTAATGAAGTTTGATTGCTGAAAAAAACCAAGATGCCCAAAACATCATCATGACCGTCAGGTTTCACTGAAGAGCCATTTGTAGATTCAACGCTTTGCACCAATGTTCAAAAAGCACTCAAGATAAATGAATCATAGGAGGGGGCAGAGATGCAATTAAGTGCCAAGTTTGCTATCAATGGACCATAATGTTATGTAGCCACATCTTCAGTATTGCACATCTGCTTTTCGTCATTTTCTGAATTTACGAAGCCTAAAGTTGACCCTGAGAACCTTTGCAAGTAACTGTATCAAAAATGTTGCTGCTGAATATTTATTTAGTTTTGGATTAACCCTGTGTTAGGTTGGCATAAATCTTTGAGATTTTTGGAGAGACTACAATATGATTCAGTGACAGACAGTGGCTCATAATGAGTTGAATGTGTGAAGTGGCACCTTCACTAAAGTGCAATAGTTTTCTGTGTTTATGCATTTGAATATGCAATATGAGTGAAATATTTGTGGCAAGAAACACTGACATTACTGAATATCAGGGAAAGATTTGGAATGATTAATTTGCCTGGCATTATGAATAAAACGACAATGATTATATAGAGAAATCTTTATTACTTTCAAACAGGCTTTCTGTTTCTAAAGAAAGTCTTCAAACGAGTCTCTGACGGCACAGAAATTCAACTGCATCACATTAGTGATAGTGGCAGCATATTACATGCATATACATTACATCATGTACATTTGACATGTAGATTTTTGGCCACAAATAATTAAACTAAGAATGTACAATAACCTGTAGCCAGTACGTGATCTGCTTTCAGTTTTAAAGGCATAGTTCAGATTTATAAAGTGGGGTTGTGTGAGGTACTTATCCATCGTCGGTGTATTATTCTCCAAACTGGGGGCGTGCCGACCGCCATCTACTGCAGGTAAGTACGTCATACAACCCCACTTAAAAACATCCAAACTGCCTTTAAGGGCTTCATACTCTGTTCTGAACGTTTACAAGCTGCACAGATTGATGTTCTATGAACATACTAGAGTAGATCTGTCAGTTTTAAAACTAGTGTTTTAGATTCTCTGTATCATACAAAAAACTCTTTGGCAGGTTTATACCAAAAGATGTCATTTGCTTGTGCACGGCATCAAGAAGATGACATTAAACTATTAAGACAATGGTGACAGAAAACAGGAGAAACTGTAGACAGTCATTTAAAAACTGTTTATGGCTGCACGTAAATAACATTGGCACATCAGTAACATGAAAGACACAACAGCTGGCTGGCTCTCGAAGTGTTAATAACATGAACCATATGGGTCATATCTTGGTTATTGGTGCAGCAGATTAGCCTAGATCCAAGTATGTCATTGACTGTGTGTGTGTGTGTGTGTGTGTGTGTGTGTTTCTCTTTTACCTGAAAGACCCCAGAGAAGCGGAGCCATAATGGATACACTAACTTGCCAGATGTGGTGCAGCCCTCCCACTCGCCCACTGATTCAGCCACTCACTCCTCCCCTGGGAAGGACTCTGTTTATGATGTACGTTTTACTGATGCTAAATACATCAATCCTAAATTCCTGGTTTATTTGTATGTGTTCCCTATCTGCCATCATTCCAGTCATGGAATCTACCCATGACTTTTGAATTTTATGAAAATCAGTTCTGCTTGTTAGTGGATCATCAAACACATGTGCCTGACAATCTCCACAGACATGAATGTTGACTTAACACTGTACATACACCCTCTCTGCTCCACCAGTATCAGTCCAGAGGTTTGGTTAAAGCATCTGGCAAGTCCTCCTTCACCACCTTTGTGGATCTGGGCATGTACCAGTCACCCGGGAGTACAGGGGATAACATGTCTATCACTGGTGAGTCAGAAGATTTTCAGACTTGCAGCAACATCTGCTTGGGTTTCTTGAACATTTCACAAGGAAGGGACAGCTGATTGCAAAAAGATTTACTACCTTAACCCTTGACATTAATTAGTGTGCAATAAAAGGCTTTAAAATTATAAAAGGGGATTTTTCAAGATTGAGAGATTTCCATTGCATTACAACATAACTCTTTAATATCCTGTGTATCCGGTGTAATATCCTAATCCTAACATCTCTTTTAAAAACGATGAATGGGAGATTGTTGTCTAGTTCTAAGCCTTGTACCATTTTGCCCTTGTTAGTGTTACTTCTTCAATTGAGACATTTCCGTTGCGGCCTCCCTGTTTAGGCTCCAGGTTCGAGCAGCTGAAGATGGAGGTGAGGAAAGGATCCATGGTGAATGTCAATCCCACCAACACACGCCCCCCTAATGATACACCTGAGATCCGCAAGTACAAGAAGAGGTTCAACTCTGAGATCCTGTGTGCTGCGCTCTGGGGTGAGAACAGATTCAATTCTCTAATGTAAATGCATATGAGGATTAACTCCAAGCAACATTAGATCCCTAAACTCATTTCTTACTCAAAATATAAATATTTTTAATTGAGTCAGATTATTTTACACTTCTCATCTCTGGTGCAACATCCTGACAAAGAACTCATATTTAATCTCCAGCAGGGTTCGGTTAAAAGAAATATGACCAATTCAATATGCACATTTTAAAAGCTAATAATTTGTGCATGTGTGTCCCCAGGTGTGAACCTGTTGGTGGGCACAGAGAACGGTTTGAAGCTGCTCGACCGTAGTGGTCAGGGGAAGGTTTACCCCCTCATCAACTCCCGCAGGTTCCAACAGATGGACGTCCTGGAGGGCCTCAACCTGCTCATCACTATATCAGGTCATTACTGCTGCTCATCGCCAGTCTGCTCTCACTGCAGTTGGTTAGAGCTGTCTGTACTTTTGGCACAAGACTACCATTAATGGGATGGGGACCACAATTTGACATCCAGCGTTGACTGGATGTCAAATTGTGCCAATGCCTTCAGAGTGATTACTTTGCACTTCAAAGTCACAGGAAAGCTGTTTTTATTTCTGTGCACTATGTATTAGGGCAATATCTAGTTAATATTAAATACATTTTAGTTTTAGGACTCCCAGCTCTTCTGTGTATAGTCTGCTTATCTTAATAAGGTCAAAAGTTGATTTAAATTTAAATTATTCCAGATATTATCTGTTTGTAAGTGATCTCCCACTGTATCTATTAAGGCAAGAAAAACAAAGTGCGTGTCTACTACCTGGCCTGGCTGAGGAACAAGATCCTCCACAATGACCCTGAGGTGGAGAAGAAGCAGGGCTGGACCACAGTGGGGGAAATGGAGGGCTGCGTGCACTACAAAGTGGGTGAGTGACAGATGACGGCTGTTTATCACTGCTGTCTATTCTACACTGGGGAAATTCTCCATAAATGCATTTGGCACAGTGAATTATTGATTGCAAGTATCTGATGTCAGATGGCCTTGTGGTTGTTCTATCTAGTGAAATACGAGAGGATAAAGTTCCTGGTGATTGCTTTGAAGAATGCGGTGGAAGTGTATGCTTGGGCGCCCAAACCTTATCACAAATTCATGGCCTTCAAGGTAAGTCTCCCCTTTCCTATAAGCCGGATTAGTTGTGCAAGATCATTTAACCTGAACAGCATTCAAGTTGATATTCATCTCACACTCACTTTCTGCTCCTAGTCTTTTGCAGACCTGCCACACAGGCCTGTCCTGGTCGACCTGACGGTGGAGGAGGGTCAGAGGTTGAAGGTCATCTACGGTTCTTGTGCTGGCTTCCATGCCATCGACGTGGACTCCGGGAACAACTATGACATTTATATTCCCGTTCATGTAAGTTGCCCAGCTCTGACAGCGTTTCGGGAGATGTGAAACCTACAGGAACTCATCCTTTCTGTTTTCATCTCAAACAGATCCAGAGCCACGTGCAACCGCACGCAATCGTGTTCCTGCCCAGCTCAGACGGCATGGAGATGCTACTGTGCTACGAAGACGAGGGCGTCTATGTCAACACCTACGGACGTATCATCAAGGATGTTGTCCTGCAGTGGGGCGAGATGCCCACATCTGTTGGTGCGGGTCAAATCCATAACAAAATGACATTGATATAGATCTTCTGTACAAACTGTAATATGCTTGCCTAGTACTGAATGTTACATTTTGCCTTGCAGCTCATATCTGCTCAAATCAGATCATGGGATGGGGAGAAAAAGCCATTGAGATTCGTTCTGTGGAGACTGGCCACCTGGATGGTGTCTTCATGCACAAAAGAGCTCAGAGGCTGAAGTTCCTTTGTGAGAGAAATGACAAGGTAAGAGAGATGCAAACGCTTGAACTGTGGGACAGTAAGGTCACATAGGGATGGGACAATATATTATTTTATTGCGGATCACATGAGTGGCTTGAAAAAGCTGTCTATATAACTAAAGGAAAGAGCCTGATTAAAAAATAATAATTAAAAAAATACAGGAATTATCATTATGTCCTGGAGGGGGCCTAGGAGTACGCCCATCCGGTCTACATGTGTTTTGTGGATCTGGAGAAGGCGTATGACCGGGTCCCCCGGGTGATACTGTGGGAGGTGCTGCGGGAGTATGGGGTGAGGGGGTCACTTTTGAGGGCCATCCAATCCCTGTACGCCCAAAGCGAGAGTTGTGTCCGGATACTCGGCAGTAAGTCGGACTCGTTTCCAGTGAATGTTGGCCTCCGACAGGGCTGCGCTTTATCACCAATCCTGTTCGTGATTTTCATGGACAGGATATCAAGGCGTAGTCGTGGAGGAGAGGGGTTGCAGTTCGGTGACCTGAGGATCTCATCGCTGCTCTTTGCAGATGATGTGGTCCTTATGGCATCATCGGTCTGTGACCTTCAACAGTCACTGGATCGGTTCGCAGCCGAGTGTGCAGCGGTTGGGATGAGGATCAGCACCTCCAAATCTGAGGCCATGGCTCTCAGCAGGAAACCGGTGGATTGCCTACTCCGGGTAGGGAATGAACCATTACCCCAAGTGAAGGAGTTCAAGTACCTCGGGGTCTTGTTTGCGAGTGAGGGGACAATGGAGCGAGAGATTGGCCGGAGAATCGGAGCAGCGGGGGCGGTACTACAGTCACTTTACCGCACCGTTGTGACGAAAAGAGAGCTGAGCCAGAAGGCAAAGCTCTCAATCTACCGGTCGATCTTCGTTCCTACCCTCACCTATGGTCATGAAGGCTGGGTCATGACCGAAAGAACGAGATCACGGGTACAAGCGGCCGAAATGTGTTTTCTCAGACGGGTGGCTGGCGTCTCCCTTAGAGATAGGGTGAGAAGCTCAGCCATCCGTGAGAGACTCGGAGTAGAGCCGCTGCTCCTTTACGTTGAAAGGAGCCAGTTGAGGTGGTTCGGGCATCTAGTAAGGATGCCACCTGGGCGCCTCCCTAGGGAGGTGTTCCAGGCACGTCCAGCTGGGAGGAGACCCCGGGGAAGACCTAGGACTCGGTGGAGAGATTATATCTCCTCACTGGCCTGGGAACGCCTCAGGATCCCCCAGTCGGAGCTGGAGGATGTGGCCCGGAGAAGGGAAGATCGGGGTTCCTTACTGGAGCTGCTGCCCCCGCGACCCGATCCCGGATAAGCGGTAGACGATGGATGGATGGAGGAATTATCATGTTTCTGCAGGGGGACCTCACGCTATGATGACCTTATTTAAGACTTGTGATTTGTGATTAACAAAATGTAAGATAAATGGATTCCAGTATGTTTTAGTGTTATTTGAAGAGTTGAGCACATTTTGCTAATTATTGGGATAATATTGTGAATCGTTATTATTTTGACCGGGAGAATCGTGACATGAAGTTTTCATATCGTCCCATGGCTAATCACTATTGGCAGCTGAATTTTAAAACATGCATGTCCTTATGCGTCTGTGCTGTTCCTCAGGTGTTCTTTGCATCAGTGAGGTCCGGCGGCAGCAGTCAGGTGTACTTCATGACGTTGAACAGAAACTGCATCATGAACTGGTGAAGGAACAGCCGCTCGGGTCAGTGTGTGGAACTCCGCAGGGTTCGGAGAAGGAAGTGCATCCGAAATTCTCACAAATGCGAACACCTCACTCCCTTTCTCTACAGCTCGCTCTATCGCAAGCACTCATCCTCCAAAGATATACACACACACACGCACACACACGCACACACGCACACACACACACACACACACCACACACGCACACACACACACACACACACACACACACACACACACACACACTTAGACAAACACGCAGGTACACAAACAAACGATATTTCAATCCATTCCCTCCTGATAACATTCTCCCTGGAATCCATAATGAAAATCACTGAGCTTCAAATGTTTATAGCATCTATTGATTTGTACTGTAAATATTCTTGTCTTGATTTACTTTACTTGGTGGACACGTGTTCAGTCGTAACTATTTAGTTCCTAATTGTGAAGTATGTTAAAAACATTCCTTGATGGTTCAACAGTACGTTTTGAAGAAGGCATTATTTACTGTATGTTTAAATGAAGCTGTAAATAGGTAGCACCTTACACTTGGATCTGAATCATTTGCAGGCCTCTTATAGCCTCCATTCAGTGTGTTGCCACCGAACAAATGGACGTCAAATAATAAAATGCTGGAATGTCCATCTGCAGTGGCTTGTGGACCCCCATTGTTTTGGGGCTCCCACAATTTCAGGGAGGCTTAAAGGAAGGATTTAGTACAAAAAATATAACAAAGGGACATTAAAGTCGAGACAAAGTAGCTTGTTGAAGTATTTTTAGTTCTGTATAGTAACCTGAAGTCTGGCTTTCACTAACTTTTTCTGGCCTGCAAATGATATTGCAACTCTAATCACAGCAAGTAGGCCTTGAATAATTCAAAAGCAAAATAGATTTCAGTTTAAATGTAATAAATGATTAAAAAACAAACAATCAGAAGTCTCATAAATGTGCAGTACTAGGACTCAGTAATGTGAAATCTCCTGCTTTGCCTTTTTTCTTATGGTTTAGGTGAAGCCTTTCATTATTTGACTCATCGGGCTTGTATCTAAACTTTTTGTTTTCATAGATTTACAAAATACAAAAAAATGTTATTTATATGTAGTGATTCTGTATTGGTATTAGCCTACTGATATTTCTAATTTTACTGTAATTATATTGCCATTATATTGCAATATATGATATTCTGTGGAGTCTTTGTTTGAAGAGGGGGGTTTGTGTATTTGGCTGGTAGTGTTTGGGAGTGTAATGACACCTCTGGGGGGAGAGGGGATATTTGTCAGGAAAGTTGGACAAACGTGGAAAGAGGTTCTAGTGATTTAAGGGAGATCCTTTTCCTACCACAGTGATCTACTCTTCTGTATTATATTTCAGTTCTTAGACTATTTGGTTAGTGTGGATCTTTTTGTGAGAAGTGTTTGTTCAGGGGATTGCAGTAGAACCGCTCTTAGTGTGGTACAGTTCATTAGTTGTCAGGCCAGTGGAAAGATTTAATGTAGGGTGACTCTGCAATACCACAGACGGCTGGAACACATGAGACTTAATATATTTTATATCTATACATTCTGCCAAAGTTCACAGCATAAACTGCAACGGGGGAATGAATCGAGGCCAAAGGGAAGAGCGCTTAAATGGCGACTATAGACATTTGACAAGAAATTCTTCCTTACAGATCACTAACCAATGTTCCTTTCTGTATATACATCCAAAAGGTCGGCTGCATTTTCACTAATATTATGGCATCATGCTTAAATCGCTGACGTGGATTTCCTATATATCTTGACTCCGTGTATTTGCTCTGCTGTTTAGTGCTCTGCTCTCATACACGAGGCAGTACGGTAGGATTATGAGGCAGCGTTATCAGGAAGTGGCTTGGTGATTTTCTGTCAGCAGTAGGTCAACACATGAATCCAGCTTTTTGTTTAGTGATTCACGGTGTTGCATCACCACTGCTCCCACAGCACCTTGGTATCAACAGGTGGACATTTTAAAGTCTAGATGTTTTTTTCTTCAATCCAATCATGCATCTTATCAGCATGGAGTCGTTGGGGAAACTGTTAACCAGTCAGTTCATCTGCTTATAAAAACGAGATGACATGTTAATGTTGAAAGAACGCAACTGTATTTCTTTGAAAAGCGCTTGAAAGGAATCTTGGCTAGTGATCGATGACATAGTCTTCAAGAAGATATATTTCATACAGGCCAAAAGAAAGCTATAAAGAATGCAGTACACGGTCAGGGCAGAGAGCGTTTAATCAAAGATTAAATAAATAAATGGTTAATTTTATGGCGAGATTATAAAACAAACTGTAAATGGGCATGGGAAGCACTTTCACTTCAGAAAACATACATTTATAAATATATCTCAAGCAGATACTTGGTGTGCATGTAAGCCATTGAAATAGAGTATGTAGTTCTGTATCAAAGTTGTTTTCCCCTTTTTAGCGAATGTGTTTTTATTCTTGAATATCTGTTACGTGCCATGACTTGCATTTCAAATGTCCGAATTACAATCCACCAGGAGCTCTGGCACTCATGCTTTTTATGGTAAAAATCATAATCTTTTAGCAATCTGCCATGTTTACAGTTAAAGCAGTGCCTTGGAGTTAGGAAGGTGAGAGGTTTAAGGATGGGTTATGAGCCCCCCCACTTGTCTCTTACTTGAAATCTCATGAAGAAGAGGCACAGCTATATTTGCTCCCATGATTTATGTCCTGTGCAACTTAAGTGCGCTTAAGTCAAATCCAGAATAGCCTGTAGATGGACTTGAAATGCTTTTTTGGCAACATGTATATTACCTAAAAATGATCAACTGACGATAAACCATTCAGAAAATTGCAATAACAAAGAAGTTAACACATTTAATCCAGTGTAAAGGATCTACTCACAGTGGGAGCCCGCCTAGTGAAAAGCCATACGTATGAAATGTGTTTGTAGAGTAAACTTAGTACTAGTGCACAGAGCAAACTCAACCCTGTGTGTGACGTCTGCTCAGAAAACGTAGGATCTTGCAGCAGAGACGAGATGAGCACTTATTCTTTAAAGATGTTGATCGTGTAATCTTGTAGTGGGGAAAGTAGCTTGATTATATTCTGAGAAGCCTATTTTATAAAATGTGTAAATTAGTCTATATTGAGAAATCTAAGTGTATGTACATGTATAAGACAGATTTGTATTTATATGAAAACATGTACTGCTCTATTAATCAAAGCACAATGTATTTTAAGGCAGAGAGATCAACGCTAGAATTGAGTGAACAGTTTTTTTTCTTTTTTCTAATTCACTCGGCAGTCGTCAAACTCGTCAGTATGTAATCAGTCAAAGAAGTTGGTTATCGTGAAAGGAGTAGTCCACAGAGACCGCTGTGTACGTAGACTGTCAGTTACTGCAACATAAATATACTGTCTGTCTTCTTGTTCCCAGAAGAGTCAACTGTGACAGTGATTCAGACACTTGTGGTGACTCACAGATGGGTGTTGGATCTGGCCTCTGGTGTAAATTGCCTATTGACAGGCTGTTAATATGCTCAGGCGATGACGGGAAACATCACACTGGTGGTGATGTGAAGGGCGTGATGGCCCTTGATGGGAGGCTACTGGCTCTTGGCTTTGGTCAAAAATATTTAAAAGCAGCATTTAGTATCAACTGGTGACAAATGCAGACAAAGACAATTAGTCAATTATCATTTCTTGACAACGTAAGTTTTATGTGACTTTGTCACCAGGTGTGAAAGGGGAACTGATTTTACACATCAAAGTCTGTTTACAGGTGTTGGGAGTACTACAGCAACAACTTGTATAAAGAGTTTTGTGGCTCCAGCTGGAAGCTGTTCGGAGTCTGATAAATGACCTGAAGTGATGTCACTTGAGGCAGCATCAGTCAGGGTTGAAGGTAAAATAATTGGGGGGTGTGGAGTTAGAAAGAAGGGAGCTTATCAGACATACACAAATGTCTGATTCTCCAAACTGTGGGCAGTCACGTTGCATTGTGGGTAATGTAGGCATCAGATTTCCACGGACTGATGTGCAAAATTGGTGGGGTTCTCCTTTAACACACGTACTCATGTTGAATAATATAAAATGTGCTTGGAATACTTAACTGTATTTCTACCTCGGACTGTGGTTCACATCAAACTACTTTATTTGCAGTTAAATAAGATAACATGTCTAACTAAAAATAAGGCAAAATATAGCATTTATTTAATCATCTTTGTCTGATTTGTGTTGACAGTTTTTCTGGATAGCATTGCAAGTTAATCATTTGATTTAGTAAAAACAGATACAACAGTTTGTTGTAAGAAAACCCTTTTTTTTACCAATACAGAAATGATCTCAAAACGAGCTCTTGCTCAAACACCTGTGGCTTAACAATGTTGTAAAATTGTAATGAATATCTATGTGTAGTTGTGTCATCAACTTGATTAAGGCAGTCACTTCTAAATATGAAGCTTGTAGTCTAATTTTATTTAGCAGAAATTCTTTTCATAGGTTGCGCTTTGTAAAACAGAAGAGTAGTTCTGGTTGTTGATTTCCCTAAAAGCACCTTAGGGTGTAAAAGTGCTATTTCATTTTGTGTCGAGAGCCATTTAAAGAACCTCACAAGTTATTAGTTTTAGTGTCAGTCTGACCATAAATGCATGAACTGATTTCATGCAACGCGGCTCTGAGCTGTAGGTGGAGTGCTGAAGGTGTAGAACACCGTCTTTAGAGACGGTTGTTGTCTGAGATGATGACATTTCCTTTTTAATGAGCAATACAAGCAGTTGAACAAATCAAAACCGCGGCTGTCCATCTCAGTGTGACCTACAGGAAGTGGCCTTTGGCAGACTGAATGTAGGCTGGTTTGTGTGTTGCTTGTTACAGAAATGACTCTGTACTTTA